>NC_080429.1:3211847-3511847 GCF_029873635.1 Malania oleifera | reverse complement strand
TTAGTACATTTACCATCAAGTTGTAAACCATAGGGTGCAAATGAGTCCTTAAAAGGAAACTCAAATCGGATGGGTCAATAGACAAGTATAAAGCATGTTTTGTAGCTAAAAGCTTTAAACAAAAAGAAAACCTTGATGTAATTAATATATCTTTTTTGTTTTTGTTTTTGTTTCTAGGAGTACATCTATTAGACTATTAATTGCGATTGTTAATATTTATAATCTACATATTCATCAAATGGATGTAAAAATTACTTTTTTATATGAGAAACTAGATAAAGAAATTTATATGGTCCAGCCCGAAGCCTTTATAAAGCCTGACAAAGAAAATAAAGTGTGTATCGCCCTAGAAAATGATATGCTGGGGAATGTAAAAAAATAATTAAATTAAATTAAATAATTAAATAATAATTTTTAATTAAATAATATATTAATTATATATATATATATATATATATATATATATATATATTCTTGAGGATTCCAATGTCAAATTGGAATTACTTAACCAGAAATTTTCAAAAATAACTATTATAATTTATTTCCCTTCCTTGACTTATTGAAAGTTCTGCTAAAATACTCAATCCCACGCCCATGGCGTACAAAACTCAAAATCCTGAAATTCACATTTCCCCCAAATCAATCAATTCAATTCTCAAAAATAATAATAATTTTAATATTTCCTAAACCCATACGCTCCCATTAATCAGTTAAATTCTAAAAACACGGGTTTGATCCGCTTCTTATATTTAAATATAATTTCTAACATATTAAAAATACCAATAGGATCAAATCCCTGCAGTTAATCTAATTCCAAAATATTTCCAGAAATCTAATTTAATCAAATCCCTGAAATTTAACTTAATTCCAAAATATTCTCCAAAATTCTATTATAATCAAATACTCCAATTTAATAATCTCATATTATAATTTAATCGATTGAATTTCTAAAATAATTGACATAATTTGTACTCCTCACCTTAGTCTTGGAGTAGTACTTAAGACCCCTAAATAAAAAATCTGCTCTGACTAACGTGACGAGAATCGAATCCAGGACCCTGTGGTGGTGTCCAATCGTCAATTTGACTGAAAATTTAAGGAAAATTTGAGGAGAGAGTGAGAAGTTACCTTACCCCAGGAATGGTGCCTACAACGCTCTTACAACAAATTCACTCTGATTAAAATGTTGATGACGTAAAATGGAACTCAGGGGTATCTTCTATTTTCCGATTAGCACTCATTTGGCTAAGAAAATCGAGGAGAGAGAGAGAGAGAGAAGAAGAGGAGAGAGACGAGAAGCAGAGAGAGACGCTGGGGGTGCTCAAATTCCAATTTGACATTGGAATCTTCAGGAAGCCTCCTGAGGATTACATTCCCAAGCATATCATTTTCTGGGGCATTACAAAGCGTCTAAGTTAAATAATTCATTTTATGGCTTAAAAAAAGTTACAAAACAATGGTATGAAAAGTTTGATTCTTGTATGATTGAGAATGGATATAAAACAAATGAGTCTAACGAGTAAAAATCTTGAGAAGACTCACATGTTATCATTAGCCCTATGTGAAAGACTTGCTAATTTTTGGTTTAAATTTACATGTCATAAATAAAATAAAAAATATACTTAAAAATAATTTTGAAATGAAATATTTAAGTGAGACTAATGTTATTTTAGGTATGAAAATTATAAGATCATGTGATGGTATAATATTTTTTCATCGTATCACATTGAAATAATCTTGAATAAATATGGTTACGATAAATGTAAACATGTTTCTATTCCTTTTGATTCAAGTAATCACTTATTTCTAATTGAGAGTAAAAATGAAGTGATTAATCAAAAGGAATATAGTAGCATTATTGGTAGTTTAAGATATGCAAATGATTTAACTAGACTTGACATTGCCCATGCAGCATAACTACTTAATATATTTTCTAGTAAGTCAAGTAGAGAGCATTAGAATACTCTTGAGCATATAATGAAGTATTTTGCTAGTGCCAAAAGTTATCGCTTGTTCTAGTAGTACTTGAAGGTTTTTGTGATGCCAACTGAAATACTTTGTCAAGTGATTTCCTCTCTACGTCTAGCTATATTTTTACTTTAGGTGGTGGTGTTGTTTGTTGGAAATTTGAAAAACAACCAATAATTGTTAATTCAACTATAGAAGCTGAGCTAATTGCTTTAGCATTGGCTAACGAGGAAGCAAATTGGTTGAGAGATATATTATGTGAAATTTCATTTTGGGAAAAGTCAATACCACCTATTCTAATTAATCGTGATAGTGCTACTGCAACTAGTAGAGTGAATAGTCGTTATCATAACGTTAAATCTACACCCATAAGAAAGAAATACAGTACTGTGAAATTATATTTAAGTAGTGGCATCATTAATGTGAATTACATAAGATCTACTGAGATTTTTGTAAATCTATTAACTAAAATCTTAGCAGGAGTTAGGGTCTTGAATGAATCAAGGAGGATGGGGTTGAAGCTTATAAAATCATGAATCGCATATGAGCTGACAGAGGGAGAGGGAAAGAGTAGGGTTAAAAGATCCAACTCGTTTATTAAATAGGTCGGGTTTGGGTTAACTCGTTTATAAATAAGTCATATTATACTAAACTCAAACTTGATTTAAACAGATGGGTTACGAATCACCCTTCAGTTTCGACCTATTTTGCCATCCCTACCTTTAAGCAGTCATAGTTCAAGTCTGAAATCACTATTGACTATGGAGTAAAGATTATTATTCACTAAGGAAGGTTCAATGCAAAACAAACCTTCTTTGTGTATAATTATCCCTCTTTGATTGGTATACTTTCAACATAAATGTTGCATATATAATATTAAAACAAGGGGAGGAATTGTTAGTTTATTTTAATATTATAATATAAAAGTTGATTAATCATCTTGGAAATGACATGTAGCTCGAAGTTAGACTTTATTAACTTATTTTAATATTATGTCATCAAAGTTGATTAAACATCTTGAAAATGGCATAAACATTAGAGTTAAACTTTATTTAATTGAGTTGTTGGAAAGGGCATGTATATTGAAAATTTGAAATTAGATTTTTATTCAATTGTCTTTGAAAAGAACATATACATTAGAGTTAGATATCTATTTATTGAATTTTTAGTTTTTTGTGTTTCTTAAATTCTAAATATTAAGTGTAACTTGTATTTAGGTCTTGTGTGCCTATAAATATCCTCACATATTGGCTCCAAAATAGTCTCTCAATAGAATTTTTTACATATCACTCTTATCTTACTATTCTATCATTCAAGTATACAAAGTTTAACATAAGGTGTTCTATGTGGAATTTTGAATTCTTCCATTTGTACAAAATTAGAGAAAGTCATACAATTCAAATTAAACTATTGGACCAATGATTTGGTGACCAAATCTCTTTAATGAACTGATAATCTAACTGAATTCAATAATATTAATCTTTGTTTCTCTATTAGGTCTGGAATGGATAGTATCTCTCTTCAAATAACGGAAAGTCGGGCAAGAAGAGGACCAATGACAGTAGAAACTAGGTAAGTACGTTTGTACAATCATAATTAATAAACAGGCGTTGCTACCTATGTTGACTTTCTTTTTGTTTTATCATGGGACAATCTAAAAGTATCCAAAATAGGATTTTTATTGGGCTAGATTAGATAACATTTCTATTCATGCATTAAATAGTTGAGGGAGAGAAAAATCAAGAATTGAGAAAAAGTCAACAAAAAATACTATCTTTTACTATTGTTAATATAAACAAATCATATAAATCTACTTATTTACTTATTTATTGACGACAATGGCATATAAATCTACTCTTATGCATTTAAAAATAATATCTAGAAAATGTCAACAGGAAAAAAGCTCATACCTTTGAAAAATGTTATCTACATGAAAGTACTGTAGAGTTATTCTAATACCAAACTTAATGGTCTGAATCTTGTCCACTATTAACCATCGTGTTTGATGATTTTGTCTTATTAAAGACATCTCACAAGATTGAGACTTAAATCATTTTCGTACCACTCAATGGATTGGATCCCGATACAATCCCTAAGATTTAAACCATCTTTTCTATTTCTTTTCTCTTCTTTTTCGAGAAAAAATAAAACAAAAAAAAACAAAACAAAAGCAGAACAGTCCATGGTTCCTTTATGAGAAACCACTGGTATTGCAAAATTTACACTCGACACTATACACACAAATCTTCAGTGCTGCAAAACATAAAAAAAGGATTGGAACCCCATGATCGTACACTTTGCCAACTCTATGCACATCTAATCCGCTTCCCCACCCCTAGTCTAAAGAAGAAGAAATTGAAGACAGGAGAGTGCAACTTGTGGGCAATCACCGAGACCATGATTCAAAATGTTCACCAGCAAGAGAAACTTTTGACCCTTCACATATTTTAATGTCTATATTTCTGAATCTTCAACTTCAGCACTTAACAAGAAACTGGGAAATGCAAAAGTCATGTCCCTGAAGAAAAGAAAAAGAAGAAAGAAGACAGAAGACAGAAGAAGCTTGTTAATAATAAATGGCCCTTTGAATCATCATATCAGCAGCAACTGCTGGTATAGTTCAGTACTCACTTTAAATAGGGAAGGGTCATGTTCTTGATCAGCGACGGATTCTTCGACACGTATTCCTTCCACTCTTCTTGATCAATCACTCCATCGCCCTTCGTATCTGCTTCGGTAAATGTCTGTGGAAGATGGCATGAATTTATTTTTCTTAAAGATATAAAGGGGAAAACAAAACATTCAAGTGAAGGAGTGGAGTTGTTTGCACCTTATCCACAATTGTTTTAACATCATCATCTGATAATATCAGATCCGATTCATGTAAAAGCGCCAAAACCATCTTCCTCAACTGTCAACGAAAGAACCTCAAATGTTTACAACTGTGTTTAAGGGCTGAAAGAACTTTGGTTTCATAAAATTGATCACAATTTTAGTCCAGACTTTGCGACGGTAGAAAGTGCAGGATACCCATTCAACGCAAAGCAAAGAAATTTTAACATTAGGAATGTACAAGGACTGGATTGCATAGGAAACAAAATTTGCAGGAATGCAATTTGAAACAGCGAAAGAAAAGCAAAGAAGTTCTAGTACTAACTTCTTCTTGCTCTATATATCCAGTCTGCCTTGGATCATACAATCTGAATGCAACTGCCAAAACACATCATCTTAGTAAATAATGATAATATTAAGGATTATATTTCATCAGAAATAATTCTTACATGAAATTTTGTCTCCTATAGGTGCATTTGGGTGAAAGACGCCCAATGATCGAACGAATTCTCCAAACTCGATAACCCCATTTCGCTTGATATCAAACAAATCAAATATCTGCTTAAAATCCCAAGATGAATGCAATTTTAGCAAGAGGAGAATAACAAAACAATACTGCAGATTGTGTTCCCATCGTAGTCTTGTTGGGCATATGAGTAAGAAGAATGCAAATATAAGAGAAGAGGAACAAGCAATACGGACCCGGTCAGCGAAGAAATTCCTCTTAATTCTGTTCCTGAAAAGTGCAAGCTGGAATTCTTCCTGCCCACCATAATCTAGCAAATTAGTTCCTTAATCAGATGGAGATATTGGATTCATTTTCTCTGAGACTGAGATGAACAAAGTAGCGGAAGATTTTCAATTTGCTTTAGTTTTGAAATTTTTGCGCTCTAGGCCATCCATTGACGTTATCCGTTTGAATATCATAAAGTCTTGAGGCCTTTTGGAGATCACTTCTGTTAGTTTCACGGATGATTTTCACGTACTAGTTCAAATGAATAATGAACGAGATTTTCTTCATGGATGGTCTCGTGAAGGAAGGATTTTGGGCTAGGTGTCCGTTTCGTCTTTTTCGATGGACAAAGTATTTCAATCTGAAGCAGGAACCATCCTTGGCCCCTCAATGATTATTTCTCTCTCGTCTTTCGATGCACATGTACAGGCCTGATTGTTTACAGATTCTAGTCACTAGGTTTGGTCGATATCTGGGAACTGACAATGCTATGCTTAACCGAACTAGGGCTACAGGTGCGAGAATGTGCGTGGAGGTGGATTTATTGACAGATCGGGTGGATGCCTTCACGATTGTTGTTTCTGCAAATCAGAAAATTTAGCAGGAAGTGAGGTACGAAAAGTAAGGATTTTATTATGAGAAATGTCATAAATAAGGGCTTTCTAAGGTGGTATGCCGAGTGGGTGAAAGGAAACAAAAAATTGGGGATAGACGTAAAGATACAAAAAATGCTTGACAAGAAAATCGACAAGAAATTTGGTGTGTGAAGCATTTGGATAAAGGGAAAGAAGTTCAGAGAGAATTGATAGATCCATGCATTGTTGAAGAATCTTTAGAGGTGGATCATATTCAAGAGGGTGCAATGACATCACAAATTTTGCCAGTGGTTGAGATAGTTACATAAAGTGAGATGGAAGAGGGGGAGTTTGTTCTTGAAGAACCAAGGCCTGAAGTGGAGATTTTACAGATGAACACAAAACAGTATGAGATTGAGCAAAGGGAGGAGATTGTTGAACCAGTCCTGGGTGCTCCCGACGCTGATATGTTGATAGTGGAAGATGTTATAGTAGTGCGTGATCAGTTGATGACATCTTGTAACATGATTTCAGAAATCTTGAAACAAGAGTGTACAATCATGTCCAAGTATGTCCTACATAATTGTGAATTGGATAAGGAGGTGGAGAAAAATACTTTTGAGAAACTCCCATTGGAAAAAGGCTATTGTTCGGATGATGATTTACATGTTCCGCTTGTTAAGTTGAAGGATATTAATGGGCAAAGAGAGAAGAAGTCTCAACAGGTTATTACCCATCCAAAGAAACTTGATTTATGATTAATACAATTCTAGTGTGGAACGTGCGGGGTTTAGGCACGTCTAAAAACCGTTTACAAAAGTTAATGAGGAAATTTTCGCCTTCTATTTTGGTTCTTTTAGAGTCATTTTTTGATAAAAGTTTGATGTCGCAATGGGTTGGCTTTCTAAATTTTCCGAATTTTTGTGCGAATGCATCGGTGGGGGGTAAACTTTGGATATTTTGGGAAGAGGAAGTGTACTTTGAGTTACAACATATGTCTAATCAAGTTATTTCGGGTATTTTTAGTTCTCTGGACCAAAATTTCTTGGCTTCATTTGTTTATGTTAAATGTCATAAAACAAATCACCGGGAACTTTGGAATGGTTTGGAGTTTGTAAAGAGGGATGATTTCCCCTGGGTAGTGGAAGGAGATTTTAATATCATCCGTTCAGATTTGGAACGTATTGGTGATCATACGAGGTCGTTATCGGCTATGAAGGAATTTAATACTTGCTTGGACAACTGTGATCTTATTGATTTGGTTGTTACTGGCAGCAACATGTCTTAGTGTAATGGGCACAGTGGAAATTCTCAGAGTTGGGCAAAACTGGATAGGGTCCTCTATAATTCGACTCTTCTTCAATCTTTGCCAAATATTTATTTTGAGTATGAAAATAGGAGGACTTCAGATCATAACCCATTGATTATTAGGTTTCATAGAAATTTGCATCGGTATGGTCATTCTCCCTTCAAGTATCAGAATATGTGGAGCACTGATCAGTCTTTTAAGTCTTGCGTGGAGAAAGCCTAGAGGGAGGAACTCATGGCACGGGTTTAGTTAGACTTGCTGCTAAATTGAAGCATACGAAAGTTGCAATCCGAAACTAGAACAAGCAGGTATTTGGACATGTGCATCAAAACATTAAAAAACTGGAGGAAAGTATGGAGGTTCTAGAGGCTCAGCTTTAGGAAGGGTATTCGCCAGAAATTAAGGAAGATTTTTTCCTTTCTAAACTCAAGTTGGAAGCTTGGGAAAAGAGGGAGGAGATTCGTATTTCTCAACTAGCCAAAAAAAAGTGGTTGGAGGCGAGGGATAATAATACAAAGTTCTTTTATGCATTTGTGAACCAAAAGAGGAAGAAGGCTATGATTCATTCATTGAAACTTCTGAATGGAGAAGTATTGGATTCCATGGAGGCTGTTTATGAGGGTGCTATAAGGTATTCTCAAACTTTCTTAGCAGGTGCAGGACCCAGTCGAACAACTTACCTTGATGATATTATATCTCCTATGGTTTCTGAAAAGGAGAATATTGCTCTTTGTCGTGCTCCGTCTGAGGTGGAGGTAAGGGATGCTATTCTTTCTATCTCGAGAAATAGTAGCCCATGTCCGGATGGTTTTGGTTTGACTTTTTTCCATGATTGTTGAGATATTGTAAAAGAAGAGGTGATCGATGCAGCTAGAGACTTTTTTGCTGGGTCTCCTCTTCCTAGATTTTATTCTGCATCTTACATTGTTCCAATCCCAAAAGTTCAGAATCCCTAGAAATTTGACAAGTTCATGCATATTAGTCTTTGTAGTGTTATCTACAAAATTTGTTTAAAAATTATTGTTGCAAGGATGACAAGTTTATTGTCTGCACTGATTTCTCCAGAGCAGGGAGCTTTCATTCCCGGTTGAAGTATATTTGAAAATATTACATTGGCACAATTTGAAAATATTACATTGAAACAAGAAATGGTTCATTCTCTGCATAAGAAATATAATGGTGGAAATGTAATGATCAAAGTAGACATGGCTAAGGCTTATGATAGGGTCGATTGGGATTTTTTAAACTTGGTTCTAAAAAGCTTTGGATTTTCCTAGAGATTCTGTGGTTTAGTGGCGGAATGTGTTTCCTCTCCTTGGTTCTCCATTGTGATGAATGACACTTATAAAGGTTTCTTTAAACCTTCTCGAGGGCTTCGCCAAGGAGACCCTCTAACTCCTCATCTGTTTATTATTTTACAAGAAGTTCTTTCTCGGCTTCTAAAGAAAAATTTTATGGAAAATAAGATAAGCGCTTGTTATCATCCTCGTGGGGCGCCTTTGGTATCTCACATACTCTATCTGGACGACATTCTTATTTTTGTTAATGGTAAGAGAAGTTCCATTTGATTACTTATCAAGACTCTAAAGAAATATGAGGATTGGTCTGGCCAAATGATAAATATAAACAAGTCAAGTATATTTTTACAAAGAAAATTGCTTATGCTCGGAAGCAATCCTTGTTAAGGATGACTGGCTTTGCGGAAGGAGGGTTCCCTACTACATACTTGGGTGTTCTTTTGGTATCAGGTCGTCTTACGGCTCGTAATTTAGAACCTCTAGTTTCTAAATTGAGGAAAAAGATAGCGGATTGGAAATTTAAGCTTTTATCTCAAGGGGGCCGCTTAGTTTTAATTAAGCATGTATTATCATCAATGACGGTTCATCAATTTGAGGTAATTGACATTCCTAATATTATCTTTACAAAGTTAAATTCTATGTTACCAATTTTTTTTTGGAGTGGAGTAAATGATAAAAAAAAGAAAAGAAAAGGAAATGGTGTTCCTGGCCTAATATATGTAAGCCTATTTGTGAGGGTGGTTTGGGTATTAGGGATTTTGAGAAAGTAAAAAAATCATTGCATATAAAGTTTATGTGGAGATTGTTAACTATGGATAATTTGTGGACCCAATTCTTTAAAACCAAGTATTTGAATAATGGACACCACTTGAGAGAAATAAAGCCAGATAAAGGAACCAGATTTTGGAGATCGATTACTCGTGTGATACTTGAAGTATTAGAGCATGTTCGTGTTCAAATTAAAGAAGGGTCAGCCTCTTTCTGGTTTAATCTATGGTTAGCCTCCAGGATCCTTTGTGCTAAGGTTTAGCAAATCAGAAACCATAAGCTACGAACACAAGATTGTTGGGATAGAGATGGGTGGAATGTTGATTTATTGGTGGATCTGTTGGGTGAAGAACAGGCTGAGGAAGTAATGAACTTTGCTATTTCTCACAAGGAGGGTCCAGATACAGTAATTTGGGAACCTTCAACAGATGGGAAATTTACCACAGCAAGTGCTTGGAAAATTATAAGGGAGTATAAAGAGGAATTCTTAGTTTCAAAATGGATCTGGCATCCTATGTTGCCAAAATGGGTGTCAATTTGTATGTGAAAGTCTTGGTTCGCTTGTCTTCCGATTGATACTCGTATTCAAGAAGTAGGTGTTCAAATGGCCTCTTGGTGTGATTGTTGTTCAAATACCAAGATTGAATCTCTAGACCACGTGTTTTGCACGGGATCTTTTGCTCAGGAGGCATGGAAACAAGCAGCAATGGCGTTGGGTGTTAGTTGTATAGGAATACATGAAAAGCCAGAGTTAATTTCTGGTTTAGTTATGCAAGACGGGCCTCACAGTTAAGCATTCTGGTAGGTCTCATACCTAGTCTCATCATTTGGAGACTTTGGACTCGTCGATGTAGAGCCAGGATGGAATCAATTCATGATTCAGTGAGAACTGTGTGACTTGATATTAAATAATGGCTGAGATCCATTTTGGACAAGTTAACTAACTTCTTGCATGGATATTGCAGTCCTTCGTGCTTTGGATATTTAAGTAAAAAATGTGAGGGTTCGTCTTCCTCGTGCAGTCAGATGGTGTCAACCTGGGATAGGTTGGGTTAAGTTGAATGTGGATGGAAGCTGTAAAGATAACCCAGGTAATTGTGGTGGTGGAGGTGTGATAAAAGATGAAAGGGGTTTATTTAAAACAGTTTTTTCCTCATTACTGGGTTATGGAACCAATAATATGGTTGAATTAAAAGCGATTATTATAGGGATTAATCTGTGCAAAGATCTCGTTGATTAAGTGGAGATTGCCTGTGACTCTGCTTTGTTGGTTCAGTGGATTAATTCTGGGAAGTGTTCAGCTTGGAACTTATGGGAATTGTGGGAAGAGTTTGTGTTAGCATTGAGAGGCATACATTATAAAGTGGAACATATTTATAGGGAGGCGAATCAAAGTGTGGATTTCTTTGCCAAGTAGGGTGAATTTGGTATATCATGATCATATAATTGTCAGGATGAGCTTCCATAGCAAGTCAGGGGAATGATTCGATTGGATTTATTGGGATTTCCTTCCTTGCACTCGTGATGCTTTGTGCTGGTATTTGTGAAGGTTGGAGTGGTTGGTTTATTCCTCGAGATCTTCCGGAATTTTGTTTGTTTTCCACTTATAATTGGTTATTTCTTATTTATTTTTTTGGTTGTTGGTCATTGGTTTATTGGTTTTGAATAAGTTGGTTAGGTCTGTTTTAGATTCTTGGGGTTTGATTTTATTTTTCCTAAGTCTCAAGGTTGGAACCACGGTATTCCTCCGCCATAAGTGAGGGGTTTTCTAATAAAAATAGGAGATGTCGTCCTCTTTTTCCAAAAAAAATTAAAAAAAAAAAATGAAAAAAATATCCAAACAGCCACAGGAAATTTTGGTTTTAACATGGATTGCATTGTTAAAGTAAACAAAATTAAAATGTTTATTATTTTTTTTTAGTCAATTCGATCATATAACATACCTTGTGAATAAGCCCATCATTTATTATTGATCTGCTTAGTTTGTTAAATAGCTTATATAGGACTTCTATTTCACTCATTGTAACTGCAAAAAAGAAACAAAAAAATTTCTAGTTTCCTACAACTGATTTCATTAATAAAAACTATGATATTTATATTTCAGACCAAAAGGATTCAAGAAAAGAAACGTGAGAATATCATTAGAATGCATGCAAAATTGAAATGGGTAAAGCTATTTCAAAACATAAAAGTTCTGTTGGCGTGATTGTAGGCTTGATTGTAAGATTAAAATTGTGGCATGATTATAGGAGGAAATTTCGGATAGGTAAATATTGTAATATATATTCATTCATCTTGTACAGGAAAAAGGTGAGAAAGAAAAATATACAAAAATTTATTTTTCATTTTTTAACATGGTATTAGAGCAAGGTTCCAAACCTAACTTTTTTCCCTAACCCTACTAGTCGTTGTCTGCTGAGGGTCACAAATCCGAACCCCTTTGCAGACTCTAGCAACCTATCCCCTTGGCCGTTTGCAGCAAAGCTTTGTCTGCAAGGCGTCAACGGGCAATAGGTCCCTTACAGCCTCACTCTGCTTCCCCTATCCAGTACGCAGTACCCTGTTCCCTGTACCCACTAACTTGACCTAATCTACACAATACCCACCTGACCACTCCATTCCACTCGCAAATGCAGCCTCGCGCTCGGCTCTCGACACGGTGGCACCCACGAACGCTCCCTAGAAAACCCTATAGGCTACCCGTGAAGCTGTGAAGGTGAAGTAAACTGAATCGCAGCCCTCAAGCGCCGAGGGCGTGACCCATCGTGAAGAAGGCCCAAGTTACTCCATCATGAGCGAGGGTGACCCTTCCCCAGTCCTTCACTCGCCGTGAGTGTCTGAAACGCTGCCCTTTCCGCAGCCCTGTTTCCCTTTTCCTCTGGTAGGAGTAGTAGCCGATGTCACGGTCCGACTATTTTCACACCCTCGTGCGGCGCTAGCTAAAGCACTCTTGTTTAACTAGCTAGCCTATCGTTTACCAACATTCATCCACGAAGCACTTTCATTAACATTCATTCAGATAGCAGTGGAAACAATAATCAATTCATGAAAGTCGTGGTAAGCAAGCAGTAAACATTGAAGCAAACGTAATTCATTAACAAATCCTTCATTGACATGGTGTACTTAGCGAGGGAGGCAAGTAGGCTAAGCACGTTGACAATTGCTAATGAGTTTTACAATGACTGATGAACACTCACCCTCCCCTAAAGAGGTTTTTATGTAATTATCATCCCGGCACTAGGAAACATCAAAGTGACCGAGGAGTCATACTGCCTTATTTAGCATACAAAGACACTACTAGCAGAAAATAACCCTACACTAGTTTTTACATGATGGAAACTCATCCCAAGCACACGAGATAAACAGTCATAGGCAAGCATAATGCCCTGAACAAGCTTAGCTCGTGACATTCTCCCCCACTTATGCGGTCGACGTCCTCATAGACTTTTGGCGGTAGGTACACTTCAAATTTGTCCACGAACAGTTGAATATCGTCCGCAGAAATCCAGCTGATTTCTTTGTCATCAAGGCATTTCCACTTCACTAGGAACTTCTGTCGCTTCTTCCTTGAGGATGTGAACTTTCTGTCTGCAAGGATCTCTTCAACGTCATGTCTGTCAGGTTGCACTGTCTTCAACTCTGCTCTATTGGACTGACTTCTGCTCAGGTCATTGGTGTTGGCGTTGAATGGCTTGAGGCAGCTGACATAAAACTGCGGTCTTCTCCCCTTATCTGCCCACTTCTTCATCTGCTCAAAAGTTTTCTCCAGATAGGCTTGGGCAAACTCTACATTCAGTCTCCCTTCACTAGTGAAGATATACGCCCTGGGACTCTTTCGTCTGTACGGCTCACCCACTGTGTGAGGTAACAGCAGCAGTTGGCCTTTAATAAGTTTAAAAGGGCTCTTGTTGGTTGTTGAGCACCTTTGAGCGTTGCCACATAATGGAGCCACATCAAGTAGTTGCACGTCATTCTTATGGTTGTCGTTGACACAATGGCACAAGTACTCATCAAGTAGCTCTCTGAATCTCTTCATCTATTTGTCTATCTGTCGATGAAAACTCGAAGAGATGTCAAGATGTGACCTGAATATCTTGAAAAACCATGTCAAGAAGTTGTCAGTGAACATTAAATCTTGGTAAAAAATAATAACTTGGGGAACACCCCAATGTTTCACAATAGTCACAAGGAACAATTGTGTCGTCTCCTTTGCCGAACAGTACTTTGATGTGGCTATGAAAGTACCATACTTCTTCCGCTCCCCCTTGTCTTGTTGGCAAGTGAGACAAGTTTTGGTATAATCAACCACATCATCCCACGTTTCTCCACGAATACCCCTCAATGAACTTCCTGCAGTATTTAGTAAGGCCAAGAAAGGAACGCAACTCCTTCACTGTCGTGGGGATCTTCCGTTCTTGAATCATCCTTACCTTCTCCATACCCCTCCGGATACGACCTTGTTCAACCACTTGACCAAGGAATTTTTTGCTTTGCCGAGCGAAAGAGAAATTCTCCTTCTTCACATCCAGATTGTTTCCCCTCAGCCCGTCGAACACTTTCCATAGATGCTTTTCATGTTTCCTCTAAAACAACACCGATGCTCTCAACGGTGTTTTGGAAGGGCGAACACATCCCGCTTCCAATTCATTAAGTTGCTTCCCCAACTCTACTATCTCTCAAGGCGTAATCCGACATGGCCCTTTAGCAGGTGGTTTCACTCCTGATAACAACTCGATCTCATCCTACATAGTCCGTCATGAAGGCAAATTGTAAGGTCGCTTAAACGGCAACACCTCCTTATACTCATCCAACACCGCTTGGATGGTAGTAGGTTCCAGCTCTTGGCCTACTTCTTTGTCTACCACCACCGTGGCTAAACGTGTTTGCTCACCCTGACCCAATCCTTCATTGAGTTGTATGGCTGAAAGGGACTTCCCATCATCTCCTTTCGTTGCAACGACTTGCACCATGCACGAGTGATCTCCCATCAGACACAGGAAACCAGCCGAAGGCATCAACACTGCCCTTGTCCCCCTTAGGAACTCCATTCCTAGAATGACTGGAAAGTCATCCAATGGCACCGCTGTGAAATTCACATGACCTTCCCACTGTCCAAACTTTACAGTCGCTTGCTTGGCTACTCCTAGAGTAGGTTGGGTTACAGAGTTAACTACTTTCATGCGTCCTGTATCCTTTTTTAAGGATAAGTTGAGTCTCTATGCTTCCAACTGCGAAACAAAATTATGAGTAGCACCCGTATCCACCATAGCGCGAGTACTCTTCCCATTTATCCTCAAGTCCACAAACATTAACCCTTTTGCTCGTGTAACTTTTGGTGTTTTTTCCTGCTTTTCCAATGCGCTCACCAGCCGCACCAAACCCACCCTCGGGGCATCATCCTCTTCCTCATCGTCTTCCACTGCCTGCTCTACAATAGAAGCCTGTAAAGCATTAAGTGATGCTTTGTGAGGGCACTCAAAAACTTTATGAGGCCCACTACACAAGTAGCACGAAATTTTACTCTTCCCCTTTCCATTGGGTGTGTTGAACCCTTGAGACAACGAAGCTTCCTTCGAGGTTGATGATTTAGAGTCGGCTCCCCCACTCTTGGGTTTGCCATTCTTGAAAGACTTTCCACTGTTTCCCTCTCCGTCAAACCGTTTGGACGAAGCGGTATCATCACCAGCGTAGTCAGTCAAGCGTTCTGCAGCCGCTTGTGCAGTTGACAAGTCTTGAATCCTTTGCCTATGAAGTTTAGTTCTTGCCCACGATTTCATCCCCTCAAGAAAATAGAACAACTTGTCCGTCTCCGACATATCCCAAATATCCAACATTAAAGCAGAAAATTATTTCACATATTCTCTTATCGACCCCATATGCTTGAGATCTCTCAGTTTTCTCCTTGCATTATACTCAACATTCTCAGGAAAGAATTAGGCATTGAGCTCTCTCTTCAAGTCTGCCCAACTATCAATTACACAGCTTCCATTTTCAATTTCTCTGTACTTGGTACGCTACCACAGTTTGGCATCACCAATCAAGTACATGGTCGCAGTATCCACCTTTGCCTGTTCTGAGGCCATCCTCACAACGCGAAAGTACTGCTCTACATCAAACAAGAAGTTCTCTAACTCCTTGCCATCTCGGGCACCCCCATACGTCCTGGGTTCTGGCACCTTGGTCTTGCTAACTCCCGGAGTGTTGGAGTTCCCCATAACAAGAACCATCACATTCATCTTTGCATCCAGATCTGCCATCCGGACCTGTAAAGTTTCCACAGTGTGGTGAAAGTCCTTTGACATTTCACTTGTCAAACTTGCTTGATGCTGCTGTGATCCCATCACTTCATCAACAAGTCCCCTCAGCTGGGCAATCTCGTTGGCCATATTGTTGGTTGTCTCTTCAACCTGTGCTTCCAGTGCACTGATTCTTTCAGCGTTGTTTGGTCTCATGGTCACTTACCAAAGCTTCCCAAATCCAACAACGAAGGCAATCGAATTCACGTAGTAACTCAATCTTGGGCTCTCACCAAGTGTCATCGACTTGGCTCTAATACCAAATGTCACGGTCCGACTATTTTCACACCCTTGTGAAGGGCTGTGCGGCGCTAGCTAAAGCACTCTTGTTTAACTAGCCAGCCTATCGTTTACCAACATTCATCCACGAAGCACTTTCATTAACATTCATTCAGATAACAGTGGAAACAGTAATCAATTCATGAAAGTCGTGGTAAGCAAGCAGTAAACATTGAAGCAAACGTAATTCATTAACAAATCCTCCGTTGACATGGTGTACTTAGCGAGGGAGGCAAGTAGGCTAAGCACGTTGACAATTGCTAGTGAGTTTTACAATGACTGATGAACACTCACCCTCCCCTAAAGAGGTTTTTATGTAATTATCATCTTGGCACTAGGAAACATTAAAGTGACCGAGGAGTCACACTACCTTATTTTTCATACAAAGACACTACTAGTAGAAAATAACCCTATACTAGTATTTACATTATGGAAACTCATCCCAAGCACACGAGATAAGCGATCATAGGCAAGCATAATGCCCTGAACAAGCTTAGCTCGTGACACGGAGACCCCTCTGTTGCTGTTTGTGGACCCAAATGAGACCCTTCTGTTGCTGTTCTCCCTCAAGCCATGTGGCGTGAATGGTATTGTTTTTTTTTTTTTTACAAACCGAAGGTTTGCAGTTTTGGTTTTTTTTTTTTTTTTTTTTTGTGAGCTTGAAATCCAAGAATGGTTCTATCCAGTTTTTTGGTTTTCTCAATGGAGGACACTAACGATCTTGGCACCTTTGGTATTATTTTATTTAATTCTCATCATAATGCTAATAGTAATATTTGGATACTTGACTCCAGGGCTACCGATCACATGACATTCGATCCCAATGATTTCTCACACACTTCTCCACTGCGACGCACAAACATTGCAAATGCCAATGGAGTTGTTTCTTTGGTCACCGGGGCTGGCATGGTGACTTTGTCACCTTCTCTCACATTATCTAACACTTTATTGGTTCCCTCTCTATCTCATAAGTTACTCTCTGTTAGCCAAGTAATAACAGACTTAAATTGTGCTGTGCTCATTTATTATACTTTTTGTCTTTTTCAGGATATTCTCACCAAGGAGATCATTGGGCGTGGTACTAAAAGGGGTGTGGGTTGAGCACATCATATGCGTCATCCGAATGGTATCAAGGAGAAACAGATTTGGCTTTTACATCGCCGATTAGGACATTCGTCGTTTGGGTATATGCGACATTTATTCCCTGATTTATTTTCACACATATCAACTGCTGACTTTAAGTGTGATACTTGCATTCTTGCCAAAAGTCATTGAGTTACTTATCCATTGAGTATGCAAAAAAGTGACATTCCATTTGCTTTAATCCATTCCGATGTGCGGGGACCATCTCCTATTTCTACTGCATTTGGAATTCGCTGGTTTGTAATATTTGTTGATGATTTTACTCACATGACTTGGCTATACTTGCTAAAACATAAAGATGAGGTATTAAGTGTGTTCAAATCATTTCATGTCATGGTTCAGACTCAATTCTTAGCCAAGATACAGATTCTCCGGTTCAATAATGGTCGTGAATATTTTAACAGAGGATTCCTTGATTATTTCCAACACCATGGAATTATTCATGAATCTTCTTGCCCACAGACTCCTCAGCAAAATGGAATTTCTAAATGAAAAACCGACATATACTTGAAATTTCTTGTGCCCTCTTGCTTGGCACCCACATACCCAACTGGCATTAGGCTGATGCAGTTGCTATAGCTGTGCACCTCTTCAACCGTATGCCATCTAAAGTTTTAGATTTTAAGACACCCCTATAGGCTCTTTCAACTTATGTGCCCTTGCCTACAACATTAATGATTCCTCCCCGTGTCTTTGGATGTGTAGCTTTTGTACATCTCCATAAGGACCAACGTAATAAACTTGACCCATGTGCTATTCGATGTCTTTTTTTGGGATATGCCGTGTTGGCCTTACAAGGTTTAAAATCTTGTTTTGATGATAACAAATCAAAGGAACTTAACATATTTGGTTAAGTGATGATATTTCAGGACTCAAGTATGTGAATACAAGGTCAAGGGCACACAAGGATTATTGAAAACTTATACTCCAAAGAAAGAAGATCTCATAAAGATTATACTATTAAAGCATGGATTCAAAGATGATTTGATGAAGTTTAAAGTGAATTGAAATTGGAAGTCAAGATAGACTCAAGAGATGGAAAAGCATGAAGACTTAAGTGTTTAGAATGTCAAAATCTTAAGAAGTCTTTATGTAAGTACTTCAAGCGATTTCAATATGGATACATGAAACTCTTAGGTAAATTACTTGGACCTAGATACCTTTTAAAATACTTGGAAAATATTTTTATAATCAAAAAGGTTAAAATTATTTTTGGAATGAAAAGCACCAAAATAGGATTTTCCAAATTCTGTTATTTTTTCTATATCTGCATTTATGTGTATTTTTATCTATCAAAAACTTCTTATCTTAAAAAGTGTTCAACATGAAAGTTGTGAGATTTTCTCTTAACTTTCTGTTGATACCAAGAACGTTTAATTTGGAGTTATGTAGAAAAAATTATGACCAAAATACTGAAAGGTGGTCAAAACTGTTAGGCGGCTGAGCTTGTCTGTTCAGGCGACTAAACAGCAGACAGAACCACTTCAGGTGACTGACCCTATGAGTCTAGGCGCCTGACCCTGTACTGACTTCAAAAATATGCTGAAATTCAAAGTCCAAGCGACTGACCCCTTGAGTTCAGGCGCCTAACCCTTCGAAATTCAGAATTTTAAAAGTAACGGGAAGTTTCCAAAATTGAGTTTTTGAATTCTAAACTTTGTGAAAACTTAGGGAATACTCCAAGCAACTTGGGCAACATGAAAAATACTCTTTAAATTCTATAAATACATGATTAAACCCAATGATCAAATACACCAACAACATACAAGCAGCAAATCAATCAAATTCTTTCTACTTTTCAAAGCTACCTTGCCTATACTCTTGTTCAATTACTTGTTGCGAGTTTGCTAAGAAAAGCTCACGGGTCTTTGCATTTTTACCGAGTTATTCAACCTAAGAAAGAACACCGATGATATATATACTTTGAGCTTCATCTTTCTATATTGTGATTTTGATTGAAGTATATAGATTTCAATTGTACTAATCTACTCTCTTGAGAGTGTCATTGTACACCAAATTGTTTTTTGTTTCTTTTCTAGTTTTTTACGGTTCAAGGTTGGTTGAATCGTTGTACCAAGTGTGGGATATCACTTGGAGAGGGGGCTCTACCCTAAAGGAGGGATTGTAACGGTTTGTTCCACTCGTAAAGGAATGCTATAGTGGAATCTTTAGGTGGTCTTACCTAAGGCGAGGACGTAGGTTGGGTATAAGCCGAACCTCGTAAAAAACTCGATCTCACTCTCTTTCCATAAACTCTCTTTAATTTTTTCATGCACATATATAACTGCGTGGTTGTTAATTTCAAATCTATAAATTGTGTGGATTGGATATAAAATAAATCAAAAATTAATTTGGCTTTGGGATTGTGGAAACCAAACAGGAGTATGTTGGTTGATCAATACTTTTTGTGGAAACCATAAGGGAGTACGTAGATTGATTAACACCCAAGACTCATTAATTGAAAGTTTATTTAAAATCCGAGTTTTGGAAGATTGTTGAAATTTTCAATTTTAATTCATTAAAACGGGGCTTTTATCAAACTCTACTTTGAGTTACTCAATCGCTGAATCTCGGAAGCTTTGCTGAATTCATTCTTTAGTGCGAATCTTGTTTTGGTTATCTTGTTGAGAGGATTGAATTATTCAAAAGCTGAAAGCATTACATTATGAATCATTGACTTGTGTTGATTGAATCAAAATCTTTGGTTGGGTGTTAATTGACATTGCTGCAAGATCAATTTACTAATTCTTAAAGTTTTAAAAGTGAATATTGATTTTTAGCTGATATTGTAATTCAAATCATCCTTGTTTGAATACTTAACTAACAATAAGTTGTGAATCTATAAAAAGAGTTAAAAGAAACTTTTAAAACTCAATTCACCGCCCCCCCCTCTTGGGACTACACCTTAGTTTTCATGTTGTACATCAAAAAGGATATCAGTGCTATGACTCGATCACCAAACGCACCTATGTCACTATGGATATAATGTTCCTGGAATCCGACATGTTCTACTCTCCTTCGATATCCAATTCTTCTCTTCAGGGGGAGATCCAAGTTGAAGAGCAGAATTGGTCAAGATTGGACTGGCTAGGGTTTGATGACATAAATACGGTAGTTAGTGAGGAAGCTGATAAAACTCCAGATGAATCTCCGGAGGATGACATAACTCTAAGAGCAACATCAACATCAGCAACATCTACATCAACCCCACCTGAAGCTGAACAAGAATCCTCCCACAACTCAATACCTGAAGAGCCATCTCCTAAGAATATCCCTAAGGTAAACTCTTCCGTTACACTTCCAACTAATAATGATATGGATATCTCTGCTGGTCATACCTTACTTTTTAGGCATAATCGTGGAAAGCCACCAAATAGGTACTCTCCAGAAATTAAGGAACGAAGGACAAGGTATCCAATTGCCAACTATGTATCTACAAAGAAACTATCTGAACCCATTAAAAAATTTGCACACGAACTTTCCTCATACCATGTTCTTGCTGATGTTCAAGAAGTTCTAACAGACCCTAAGTGGACCCAGTCTATAAAGGAAGAGATAGAGGCATTACTAAAGAACAAAACATGGGCTTTTGTGTCGTTGCCTAAAGGAAAAAGGACGGTGGGGTGCAAATGGCCGTTTTCCATTAAACACAAGGCAGATTGATCTATTGAACAATATAAAGTAAGACTGGTAGCAAAGGGCTATACACAAACATATGGCGTGGACTATCAAGAAACGTTCTCACTAGTAGCCAAGTTGAATACAGTTAGAGTCTTGTTATCTCTAGCAGCAAATCTCGACTAGCCGCTGCACCAGTTTGATGTAAAGAATGCCTTTCTTCACGGTGATCTTAAGGAGGAAGTGTATATGGATATTCCACCAAGGTACACGCAACCTCAACGACTAAGGTTGTGTGTAAATTACAACGCGCACTGTATGGACTAAAGCAATCACCAAGAGCATGGTTTGGGCGATTTAGCTTGGCAATGAAGAAATATGGGTTTCAACAAAGCAACTCAGACCAGACACTCTTCCTGAAGCATCAACTGGGCAAGGTAACAACATTAATAATCTATGTAGATGATATGATCATTATAGGAAATGATCTAGAAGAAATAACAAGACTTCAAGAGCAATTAGCAACATAGTTTGAGATGAAAAATCTAGGAGGACTTAAATATTTTCTAGGAATTGAAGTTGCAAGGTCTAAGCAGGGCATATTTCTTTCCCAACGAAAATATATCCTAGATTTATTATCAAAAGTTGGGTTACTAGATTGTAAGCCCGCAGATACACCAATAATCCAGAATCACAAGCTTGGAGAATACCTAGATCAAATGCCAACGGACAAAGGAAGGTACCAGAGATTGGTTGGGAAACTTATTTATCTATCCCATGCTCGGCCTGACATCGCCTATGCAGTAGGTGTAGTAAGCCAATTCATGCATTGTCCAAGTGAAGATCATTACGAATGCGGTGATTCAAATTCTTCGATACCTAAAGTCCTTCCTTGGAAAAGGACTTATGTTCTCAAAAAACAATCACTTGAGGGTTGAAGGTTATACAGATGCTGACTGGGCAGGAAATATTTCAGATAGAAAATCCACCTCAGGCTATTTTACGTTTGTTGGAGGGAACTTGGTTAGATGGAGAAGCAAGAAGCAAAAGGTGGTAGCATTATCAAGTGCAGAAGCTGAATTTCGTGGGATGGCTAAGGGTCTGTGTGAGCTTTTCTGGCTTCTAAGACTATTAACTGAAATTGGCTTTGCCCCAAACTACGAGATGGACTAATTCTGTGATAACAAGGCTGCTATTGACATTTCTCATAATCTAGTTCAGCATGATCGGACCAAACATGTGAAAGTAGATCGACACTTCATAAAAAAAAATCTTGAGGCCAAAATAATTCGATTTTCATTCGTTAAGTCCGAAGATCAGTTGGCAGATATACTTACAAAAATTGTATACAGCAAGAGCTTCTACAACTCACTTAACAAGTTGGGCATTAGAGATATATATGCACCAACTTGAGGGGGAGTGTTGACGTGATTGTAGACTTGATTGTAGGATTAAAATTGTGGCATGATTATAGGAGGAAATTTCGGATAGGTAAATATTGCAATATATATTCATTCATCTTGTACAGGAAAAAGGTGAGACAGAAAAATATACAGAAATTTATTTTTCATTTTTTATCAAGTTCATTACTAGAAATTAAGCAGATGAAATTTAGTCCTTAAAGTTTCTGCTTACTCACAAGGAGTTTCAGCAGCAAGGACAGTAGGCTCCTCGTACCCGGGTGCCTTTCTAGCTTTCTTCGACGAAATGCAGCCCAAAAATGCTATTAGAAAAACTCACACCCTTTTAGTGACTCCCGGGTGTCATGCTAGTCGTGCTGCTGCTGTTAAAGCCAAACCTTTGAAATGTTCAACAAAACAAGCCTCTTCCATGAAAATGCCTCGTACAGAGCTGTAATTATGACTTTAACAAAACAATTTCATTGAGAAGACAATAATAATTGCAGTCTTATAGAAAAATAACATACTAATCATAAAGTGACAATTTCATTCAATTAGTACAATCAATGTTTTAAAAGGCTCAATCGAAGCTCGCCTCAAGGCAAGGCATGCTTAAAACGCCTTGAGGCTCAATCTAAAATATCAAATTCCAAAAAGGCTAACACATTACATGCTTATGTATTTTTTTACAAAAAAGCACGCTTTTTGCGCCTTTTTAGTTGGGGCTTATGCATTTTAGGTGTGTGATTCTCAAGTTAGAATTTGTTATAAAATTTTAACTACATGTTTGTATAAAAGAAATGTCATAATATGAGTTTATTTCTAAAATTATTAAACCTCAACCTTTCCAAAATAACTAAGAGGTGTCTCTTGCATCATAAAAATAGTTTGAACTTTGTAATAGTATAACTATCTCTTGTCATGATTTATGTCATGTATTCAAGCTAGCAATTTTTGAATAGCCAACAAGTATTTTGTAAAGTAAATCTAATTTTTCTTTTCTTTATTACATTTGTGATTTTCTTAATTTTTACTTTATTTTTAATATATATAATTTAACAAATTTTTATCTTAAAAAATAAATTCCCAAAAGGCTTACACCCCAATGCCTTAAGGCTTACGCCTCACCTTTTGAAGGTTAAAACGTCTCGCCTTACGCCTTCACCTTTTAAAACATTAAGTACGATCAATAGGAATCAACTGGAGTGCTAGAATTCTGAAGACCAAAAGGAAAAGGAAATATGCTTATGATGATTTAAGTACAGCCATGCAAATGCAGTTGTGTGCATTTTGGCATTTCTTTATTCGAACATGTGCTCTTGCTTCGATATTGCCATTATAAAATTAATCCAATTGTATTCTAAAGATGCAGATGATGCAGAATTGGGCATCCCCAGAAAGCTCACCTTTCCGGCTCAAAACTATTAAGCCGTGAAACTGTGTAAAGAAGGTAAGAATTTATAAAACTCATCCAAGCACAGCAAGTGAAAACAAACCGGCGGTCCAACAAGAATAGAAAAGAGAACTATAGATCAAAAGCCTAGTCAATAAATTTGGGACCCAGGCACCAATCACATGTATCATGTGAAACTATAATTTTAACACTTACTGTTTGTGTTTCTTTGGTTTGATCGCATGTCCCAGCTTCACCGAGCAACAAAAATCCCCTCACTGTTTCAAAAACTGTGTTTCATGCTTTTTGAGATTCAACGGAAAGAAAAACAAAACAGCTTATGTAATCTTATATGACTCATCAATTCCACAAAATCTTGTTAATATGAAGGTATGAACATCCAAGGAACTGGAGCTATCGACCAAGAATTTTAGCCCAACAAAATGAACATAAAAAATTCAAACACAAATAAAATAAATAAATAATCCAGCTTAAGAGTGATCATCTTTGGTAATCAACTCATTCTGCTTGCAATTCAACAAAAAATTTCTTTGTATCTAGAAAAAAACTAATATCTGGAAAGGAGATCTTTCGAATTTTTTTGGGTCACAGAATCCCCGATGGCTGATCCCAAAATTAAGAAACCCAGAAATCATAAAACCTCATTTCTCAAAAGTGATGGGGTATATGAGCAATTCAGGTATGTGAATGAACAGGGGATTAAAGGTATAGGACCCAGAACAAACTCCAACTATTTAGTGGTGTTACATGTGCTAAAAGCCTTTTAAATCTTGATTACCAATCTCAGCAGGGTTAAGGAGTTTGATTAGGATAATCTTTTTAAAAAGTTCCCAAGCAGGGCACATCAAAGAACGGGGGCCAGTCATTGACATCAGCTGGGAACAAAAAGCAAAACCCAGATAATAAAAAAAGATAACCCAATTTCAGTTTTGAAGCGCTCAATCCCTCCTAGAACAACAACCCAGAAAAGGAAACCCAATCCCAATTCATTGGAAAACAGAGAATGTCTCAAAGCAAAGACCCCCAAAGAACGAAAAGCGTAAACATTACTTCAAGCAGCAGGTGAAACAGTCAAGAACACAAACTGGGTATTGAGATTCATAGAATGAAGAAAGTGGAGTTGAAGAGAAAACCAATAACCAATAACTTATAAACTTACCTGCAAATGAAAATTGGGAAGACTCTGATTGGGATTTGCAGCTTCTTCTTCTTCTTCTTCTTCTTCTTCTTATGCAAAATGTTCTTTCTGGAACATTGAAAGATCCTAGCTTTCTCAGTTTCCAGCTTTGTGCTCCCTTTGGTTTATTTTTATTAGATGTTTCTTTCTTATGAAGGGATCAATGCAAGTATACTACCATTTTCATCTTCGCTTTCTGCCTTGTTAAACTTTTGTCTGTCTCCTTCAAAGCCACAGCTTTCAAAGTTTTCGCTTTCCGCTCGACGGTTTGGGCTTCTAGGTTGGCTGCATTTAGGGTTACAGTGGTTGTGGCTACCCCTTGAACTCCCTCTCATCGCAGCTGTCACCATTGTCTCTTCCTGGTGTGTTCATATACTTGTAAATGTTGATCACTTACATGTAATGATTGTAATCTGTGAAAGGGTCAAGAGTCAACACCCTTAATTCAATACAAGGACAATTATGCAACTATGGATGGAGTTCATGACTTCATGCGTTTTATCTTTGTTTTTAAATAATATATTAAATAATACCCTATTTAGAAAAATATTTCTCAAAATGACGTCACACATCGGGTGTTGACGCGTGTCAAGGTAAATCTCACTAGATCAAATACCGAAATTTGCTTGGAAAATGGAACGGTCAATCAATGTATGTGGCAAATTTCGCTGCTTGGTCCAGCAAGATTTGCCTTGACACCCTTCAACTCCTCATTTCTCCTTCACTTCCCTCGCGAATGCACGGTACAGAGAAAGTAGAGATTCTAGCAGGGAGGAGGACGGCAGCAGCAGGTTGCCGTTGATCGTGGCAGGTGACCGTTCGAGTTCAAGTAAGCTATAAAACTTGGAGAAATGGAATATGTTTTTCTTACCCAAAATCTTTTTTATTTTCATTGATTCTTCTTATTAATTTGTCATTCGTATTGAAAATTTGTTATACTAGATTCACAATATAGTATTTTGCATTTTGATTTGTTGTTTGGAAGGTGCATTCGGAACCCATCTAGGTAAGACTATTATTTCATTATTTATATTTTATTAAATTAAAATTATTATATATTGATTTGAATCACTCACATAGTAATGCTTCTTTCTCACGCAGCATTTACACTAATACTTGCACATCATTAGCACTCTAGGAATAGGAATGTGCATGATTTGGTTAACCCAAATATGTCAAATTGAAACTTCAATTCACTAGAAAATGAAAATTAGTCAAACTATCGGATCTAATTTAAAATTTTAAAACACTACAAATTATTTTTTTTTTTGTAATAATCAACATATAAATTTTAATATATTCGTTATTATAACTTCAGCATAAACCTAGAGTAATACAATTGTTTTATAAATTTAAATTATTAAAATTAAATATAATGTTATATATGATATATGCTTTTTATATATTTATAGTATATCGAATCGGTTTCATTAACCATGGTTATTGAATTGATTGAATAGAAACCAAACTGATAACGAAAAATCTAAAACTTCTAGATTGAAAAAAAAAATATTTAATTAGGTTTTATAAAAAAATGTTTATTTAGGTATTATTAAATTAAAATTGTTATATATTGATTTATTATATATTGTTGATAATAAGCAATATAAAAATTATTTTTAACTTGTGTAAAAATTACCTCCTATGTTACAGAAATCATCCTCACAAAACTAAATTCAAATTCAACACGAATGGATCTAAACCTAGAATTAGGGTTTAGGTTATGCGTTCGATAGTTATTAAAAAGATTTTTTTTAATAAAAATTATTTTAAAAAATACTAATTATATATGAATACATGCATAATCAAATCTAAAAATTTAAGTATGCATATGTATACTTAATTAACATAAGTATTTACTTAATTAAGTAAAATTAATGGAAAATATTTGTTGAGGGCCAGCCCTTATTAATGATTAAGTCCACATTTTAAATGGTATGATGAAGAGGTTCACCAAATTAATTATAGAGTAGGGTGGGGGTAGGGGTCAAGAGCTGTGTCCTTAAAATAAATGTGACCGTGAGACCCCAATTATCTATGTGTGTATGCAAATGATTGGGGATGACCATGAATGATTTCCATGATGATTTAATATTTGCTCATGTTGATTATAACACTTAATATTTGCTCATATTGATTGATTATGCTTGTGTTTTGGATTGGATGATTTCTTGATATGTTTTTCAAATAATGAAATTAAAAATATGAGGAAATTAGGTTGACTTTTCTTAAATTGATTGTGTAACACCCCAATCCCGAGAGGCCTGAGATATTAACTTTTTAATTACTAATTTACAGCGAAAGCAAATAAACTCCATTTTTATTAAACCAGAACGCTAATTATTAATATTACAATCATTTATTTCGAAAGAAGAAAAATTACACAAACATAAATATCTGAAACCATACTAATATTTCTAATCAATCTTTATTTTTCTAATCCCCACACGCATACTTACTAAGTCTGATTTCCGACATGTCCTTCAGAGTTATCTGAAATAAAATATGATTGGGGTGAAACGACGCTCAGTAAGTAAATAAGATTATTATTAGTGTGTGGCCAAAATGAGCTTTTGTAGAATTTCGTAAAACAATATTTAATATTATAACTTCAAGACTGCTTTTAGAATAAATATAAATTTAAAAATTTCTGTATAAAACTTTTGTCATCAATTTCAATAGTAAAATTTTATAATCATATACTATAACTGTTAAATTAAACTTTTAACTTTAAAACTATAAAATATTTAATGATAAACATACATATACTTTTCCTTATACGTTTTCCTTAGATCGTCATTTAAGCATTAGAATGATCCTTTTCACGTAAACTTATACTTTTCCTTTAAATCATCAGTAACTTTGTACACGTAATTAAATATGTATAAACATATATTATAAAAATTACCCTTACGCCTGTTTGCCGTAAGTCATGTTTACCCCCATGACTGGGTTGTGCAGTCCGAAGACTGGACTTAGCTGGCTGGCCGACCAAACTAAATCAACGTACGTAAACTTTAAGTGAGATTTTCCTTATTAAGTCCTGGTCCGGAACCAGGTGTGCACTCAGGAGAAATTCACTAACATAAATAACCACTCTGTAAACAGTGTGGGTGCACTCTGATCCGTATAAACTTTAAGCTGCGATACCGAACATCTGTAACTTTGAACTTTCTTTGTCATAAGGGGTTTTAAAATCATCTTATTATAATTTATGTAATTTAAAATAATATCGTGAAAATTTCATCTTTACTCATATTTTCATAAAAAAAAAAAATGTAACATAAAAATAAACTCATGTCGCACAATTTTTGTGTTAAAAATATATATAATTTTATTTTTGAATAGAAAGAAATGCTGAAAATTTACCCGAGGAGATTAGAACATTTCTTAACTCAAAAATAGATGCAAGTATATTAAAGATATAACTGATATATTTAAATATGCATAAAAATAAACTCATGGAAATTTTGTGAAACTAATTAACATAATTGAAATTTACTTATAAAATAAACTCAGGTATGAATTTTAAATAAAAAGAAAAAACTAACATAATCAAAATTTACTTACCTTCTTCCTTACGAACACCGTAACTATCTCTAAGAAATGAGATCGGAAAGAGTGGATGATTGAGAATTTATTCAAAATTCTCTCTCCACCACAAATTCTTTCACTCACTAATCCTTCTCTTCCTTAGAAAATTGTTGTAAAAAATGAAAGTTGAGAGCTCCCTATTTATAGGAAAATTTTGAGGAAGAAATGGAATTTATAAAAGTGTGGGGAGATGGGTGAAATTATAATTTTTTTAAAATTAAAGAATGGGCAAGGTATGGGTTGAGTATGGGATGGGGATAGAGGCCATGTGGGAGTGCTTGCCACCATTCCCATTAAATAAATTTTTAATTAACTACTTACCTAATTAATTAATCAATTAGTTAATTAATTATTTTATTATTTTATTATTTTTCTTAATCATTATTATCATTATTGTTATCATTGTTATTACTTTTAAACTATTTTTAGTATTTATTTATTTTATTATTTATTTTTGAAAAAGAATTAAATTTAAATTTTGAAAAACTCATGTGGGCCCCACACAACTTCGAGACCTGAATGGATCCTACGTAACTCAAATAATTCTTTACGATTTTATGCATCCTAAATAGCTTTAAGACTCGTGTAAACCTCCATACGACTTCGGGACTCATGTGGGCCCCGCATAGGATACCTATATTATTATTATTTTATCAAATATTTCTATAAATTATATCAGTCAAAATATTATTTTATGTACTTATATACGTATATAAATAATGTCTTGTGGCTCCGGGACTCATGTGGACCCCACATAATCTTGTGGGCCTCACATATGATACCTATATTATTATCATCTTATTGTATATTTTTACAAATTATGTTTGTCAAAACACCATTTTATGTATATATACTTATTTACGTGTACAAACAGTGTCTATCCTATTTATCCTATGAAATTCCATTTTGACCAAGTCGACCGGGAGCGATTAAGTCGCAATGGTTTCTAAGCACTCGCTAAGATAAGGTCTTTCTTAGGCATCAAACATGAAATCAAGGATCCTACAGAAAAACACTTCTGTATTGATATTAACTTAATAACCATTTTTATTATTTTATTATTATTATACTTTATATATATATATATATTTTGGGGTCATCACAGTTGTTATATCCATGTGAAGCCTTTTTACTCTATAAGGAGATGGCGCTTTGTGTTGTGATGATTTCAACATTTTCAATTTCACTAACCAAAGAAACTCTTCTAAGAAATGCAAGTGAAGCAGTGATAGAATTTTTGGAGCCAACATCTTTTAGTTTACTTAAATCCTTTCTAAATTTAGATTAAGTGAAAGGGGAACTTAAGTTCCAAAATTTGGATTGGGTGCTCACCGATGAAATGGATTTAATTTCAACCCATGGGAAGCCAAGTAGTTATGATGGGATGATTTCAATGGATGCAATCTTTTCAGTGGGCTATGAAGCAATGCCTAGGTCAAGAGTGTTGTTGCTTTGACGTGTTGCTTTCTTTCTGTGTCTTCTGAGAAGTTCTTGTGAACTTCAAGAAGATGTGAGACTCAGGATAGCTAGAAAGTTTGAATGACTTTTGAATATTTTGATTGATGGAGAGGTGTATTATTCAGTGCTTGTCTTGCAAATTCTTATATTTCATGACACTGGAAAATCCTATGAGTTAGCTTGGCAGCCAAAGTTTTATTAGCTTTTGCATACTTTGAAAAGCTTCATGATTGTGGTTTCTTCAAGTCTAACCTAGGGAGAAGTATTGTATTTTCTGCTCGAGAATGTCTTCCATCCTCACTTCCTTTGCAGAGAGATTGTCATGGAACTTTGGTGCTTTATGGCACGTTACGCAGACGTACATGTGATGAATGATGTTGTTAATGAACTTAGCTCATTGTTGAAGTTAGTTGCATCTTCGCAATATGTTCTTATTCCTGGATGCGCTTTCAGAAAGTTGGCAAGATCAATTTGTGTGCTTGTTACTTCTAACACTCAATCTACCATAGATCAATTTTACAGTTCTATTATCGGTGACAAGAGATCTCAAGCATCTTGTCTTTTGAGTGTGGCCCTTCTTATGGAGGGATCCCCCCTTACATTATTTATAGACAATAGAAGAAATAAATCCATGAAAAAAATTATTATAGATTATTATTGCTTCATAGAGAGTTCTAATGATGAGTCATGCAGTTATGGTTTGTTTAAAGTGCCAACTTTTGCACTGTCTGCTGCCTCCAGTCTCTATAAGTAAAAAGATTCCTATATACATCATTTGTAAGCATTATATTGAGTTTTGTGAGTATCAAATTGTTTGAATAATTCTATAAACATTTAGTGTCCATTTAGTTTTGGAAAGTAGTTTTTATATTTACATTTTAATTTTCCAAAAAAATTACAAAAAGAAATATAGTTAATTTTTTTACAGCATTTGTATGCAATAAATGAACAACAATAAATAGTTTTGCCACTATTTACTTGTGACTGTTATTAGTATACATTCATATGTTTCACTCGTTTCACATACATTTATATTAGTATACTTTTATAACATATGACCGTTATATTAATTTATGGTAAAAAAATAAATTTTTTAATTAAATTAAAAATTTTAATTTATTCTATGCAAAAATTTAAATTAATAATAATTTTTCACTCCAAAAAATTAATTTATTATTATAATAACTAAATAAATAAGGAGAACACAAAAAAATTGAAACAATTTATGTTACAAATTGTAGTTAAAAAGAATTTTGAAAATGGCATGCTTTGGATTATTAATGAAAAAAAAAAAATTGAATGCACAGTAAATCTTACTGCTTGGTCCAGTGGGATTTAAGAAAATCTCGCTAGACCAAGCAGTGAGATTTAAATGGTAGTTCTGTCGATTTAGTGACGCGTGGCAAGCAAATCTCACTGCTTGGTCCAGTAAGATTTTCCTAGGAAATAAGCTGGTCCTAATGCGTGACAAATCTCGCTACTTGGTCCAGTAAGATTTAAACGAGATTACGTGAGCGCCATTCAGGAAAATATTTTTCCAAATAGGGTATTATTTAATATATTATTTAAAAATAAATATAAAACGGGAAAAACTCTAGAGAAAAATTGAGTTTTTTACCTAAATATTAAAAACGCAAAACACAAAAATATAAAAATGTGGAAAATTTACAAAAATATACCCAACTGACTTTCCAAAAGTCGGTTTGGGCTTTAAAATATATTTTTTTTAAAATGTCAACATCTCTATCAGCCGCACGGGATCTGGGGAGAGAGGAGAGAGAAGAGAGAGGGGGAAGGGCATTAATGGGTGTCAAAAGTTCGATTCTGATGCCGGGTACAATTTGATGTATGGTGCACATTTCCCCTGGCACCCATTAATGCCCTTTCCCCCCTCTCTCCTCTCCCTGGTTCTCGTGCGGCTAATAGAGATGCTGACAATTTTTTTAATATTTTAAAGTCCAAACCAACTTTTGGAAAGTTGGTTGGTATACTTTTGTGTTTTTTGCTTTTGGTTTTTAATATTTTGGTAAAAAAAAAACTCGAGAAAATTTTAGAAAATTTTCTTACTAGTCTTTTGGATGATTTTAAAATCCACCTCAAAAGGCTAATCTGTTATAAAATAATACAGGAATAAATAAACGTGGATAATCATAAAGTAATGAAGACAAGAAAAAATAAAAGAAATAAATAAATAGTGAGACCGGATTTACGTGGTTCGATTTATACCTACTCCACTGGTGGATGATATCAGTAATCCATTATGTTAAGAGGAATTATAACATGTATCTGGGTTTGTACAAATTTCCCACTATCTTATCTTATATAAAATATCTCACTTTTTTTTTCTTCTTTCTTTCTTTTCTTAGTTTCTACGTGTTTTTCTTCCTGCAGTTTGCTCTCTGCTCACTTATGCTTATCTTGGGCATATATTCTTCTCTGCGTTTGCTCCTCCTTATATAGTCATTGGAGGAGTAGAGGAAATATAATTGAGTGGAATTGAGAGAGGAAGAGAAAAGGGAGACGAATGGAAGAAGACATGAGAGTGATGTGAGAAGGAGGCAAAGGGGACAACCATCACTTCATTCACAACACAGGTAAGATTTTTATTATTTTTTCTTTCAAGTGGCAGCCATTATTATTGGTAGCTAGCAGCTATCATTTATAAACTGTCAAGCTATCTGTCATTCATAATACTTTCTCTTCGTTGTCACTCATATATTAACTTATCCTGTTAAAATCTTTATGATGTCTCATTCCGATAAGATGTACTAGTCTCTTGAATGTTGTAGTTGACAAAACCTTGGTAAATAAATCTACTAGATTATCACTTGATCGAATTTGTTGTACATCTATATCACCATTCTTCTGGAGTTCATGTGCATAGAAAAATTTCAGAGAGATATGTTTTTTTTTGTCACCCTTTATGTATCCTCCTCTTAATTGAGCTATACATGCGGTTGGAATATCCTTTGTTGACTTTACGAGTCCAATCCGGTTTTGATAATGACAAATCACTTGGTATTTGATCTGTGTATTGAGTTTGTGAATATGAACTATATTAAGCATGCACGGAAGGATAACGAGTCATGGAAGTCATAAAGTAAAGCATACTTATTTTGGCAAGATCCATGGAACTCAAAGAGTATAAGAATCAAGATGTAAGCGGAAAAGTTCAAGAACGTCATAGGAATGGGTACTTAGAACTCATGTACTTATATTTTCGTATGATTTAATTTGAGGCTCAACATATACCTTAGAATAATTTTAGGATTCATGCATTTCATGAACATCATTAAGGGACATTCATGCACTTAGAAATGTTGTTAAAACTTTGGAAAATGTTTTTTATAAAATAGCCAAAAAAGAAAGTAAAGCAGATTTTTCAGTTAGAAAGAAAAAATTGAGAAAAAAGGCATTTCGGTAACCTGAACTCAACTTCAGTCGCCTAAAGAATTTCTTTATGAGCCTGAAGATTAAGTTCAGTAGCTTAAAGATTTAATGGTGAAACATAGAATTAGGTCGAGGCACTTCGGTTGCCTGAACTTGGACTTCAGGTGCCTGAACTCGCCACTTTAGGAGCCTGAACCTCACTTCGGCTGCTTGAACTCGCAGGAAAATTTAAAAATCTGATTTTTATTAAAAAGACTCGCGAGCTATTTCTTTGATCCAACAGTTGATATCAATTCTAAGGGTAAAACACCTATATATACTTCATCTAAACTCTAGTGCAAAAGGAAGATCAATATGAACAAAAGAGAACATCTTATTGAAGGAAAATTGAGAGATTTGAGCGTATTGCTATACGATTGCCTGCACTCCAATCTATATTCATCTTCCTTAGGCAAATCAACTCAGAAAACCAAAAGGGATATCACTTATACATCTTGATTTTAACATGGTATTGAGGTTTGGTAATTCAAGTTAATATTTTCAAGAGTTTCTCATCTCATCACTTGTTATTGAATATCATTAGATAGATTGATCTTAAGTATGCATATCACGACCTGCTCATTTTTCACATTTTTTTTTATAATATTATCAACATCATAAAATCAATACTACATATCCCACAATCCAGCTCAGCAGGTCACCATCCACCTAGACCCGTGGGTACTAGGGATATAATAAAACATACAGCAGAAGCCTATGCAACAGAAAGTATAAAATCATATACATCTCATCATAATGTGCATAACACTTACTAGAGTCACTACAATCACTATCTCACAGTATATACATCCCAAAAATGAAATCTAGGGACAATTCCCACAAAACCTAACTGTCCCTACCAAAAACTTACCCTTCCAAAGAGGGCAAACAACTGATCTAGATCAGCGGGGCTTTTCCCGCTCTCCCATCAGGGGCTCCTTAAAAATGTATAAGATTTAGGGGTGAGACGCCTCTCAGTAAGGGAAATAAACTAATACTAGTGTGTGGCAACATGAGTATTCCGTGTTCAACATATATCATACATAACATGTTCAGTACTGTTTATCAAATCTGGGAAAACTTATATATAAATCAAAAATGGCAGAACCTACTGCATTTTCATAACATATCTCATCTCATAATAATAATAACATAAAACAATCCTGGTAGGTTAGCTGACTGTTGTCATGTATTACCCCCACATGACTGGGTTGTATGGCCCGAAGGTGGGACCTGACAATGGTTGGCCGACCACTGCCAAGTCAAACAGTAGTGTGTAGGTCCGATGGGTCTACCCAGACTGGTCTGTACACCAAGGGCGATAACAGCACACTTCTTGAAAATAACCACATCGACCATCCAATTTCACACCACTCCGTACAGCGGCGTTAACACAGATATCATGATCACGAGGACCATTGACACATAGCAACGATACCGTGCAAGTACTAGCCTAGACCAAGCCAACCAGGTTCTGATATCATATGCATATACTAAAAAAAATTATGATACATGGATATCTCATATCAATAATTATCAAATCAATCATATCATTTTTCACATATACATATTTCATGAAAATCATCGGCCCGTACGCCGGAATTACACATTTTATCATAGCTCGGCCCGTACGCTGGCAAATCACATAGCACAGCCCATACGCTGGCAAATCACATAGCTCGACTCGTACGCCGGCAAATCACATAACACAGCCCGTACACTGGCAAATCTCATCCACATAGCACGGTCGGTACGTCGGCAAACATATCCACATAGCACGGCCCGTACGCCGGCAAATCACATATATATATATATATATATAAACATATCTCGGCCCGTACACCGGTTTTCCATCATAGAAATCCATATCATCCCCATTCCCAAAAAACAGTATTTCACAACATTTTTATATTCATGCCACACTGAACAAATTTTTCACGTGTTCAACATATCATCATTTAAATTGTATTTTTCAAATATAAATCATATATATAAATATATTTATTTTTCCTGAAACCAGATGCTACATATATAGACATGCATTTTCTCAAAACAAAACTAACTTAGTTTATCCCTTTACCTGATTCCTGAAAAACCCCTAAGAAAATCTTCCTCGTACCCACAGGGTTCTCAACTCAACACCCTGAAAATAAAAACTCACAGAATTAAAGTTCACTATTTTCGTACGTACAACATTTTCTAGAACTACCACTAAGTCAAATTCGGTTTAAAAAGTCTTACCTTAACTTAAGGATGATTCCCAACGTTCCCAATCAACACCCCTGAAAATGAAAACTTACAGCATTAAACTTTAATATTTCAACTGTCAAAAATCCAAATATTGAGTATAAAGTCTTACCCTGGATTTGGGATGAAATCCAACTTCGTTTTCCTGATGATCCGCTCCTGCAGATTTGCAGAGAACTTCACCAGGAGCGTCGTGGTGGCTTCGGTTTGTCAATCCGGCGTAAAACTGGCCCGGAATCGAAGAGAGAGAGAGAGAGAGAGTCGTAGGAGAGAGAGAGAGCACTTCCAAACTTAAAGCAAACTTCTTGGAGAAGCTTGCACTATTATGTATATATTAATATCATGATAACTATTAATTAAACAAAGCTTCTTAGAGAAACTCACTTTAAGAAATCTTACATATATTATATATATATATATATATATATATATATATATATATCATTATTACTTTTAACTTATATGTATTACATATATATCCTAATAACTTATTTATATATATATATATATATATATTTTCCTTATCATACTATTCATTTTACTTGTTAATTTAATTTATTTTATTATTATTATTATTTTAATTTTATTTTTCCCGGTTACTACATTCCTCCCCCCTTAAAAGAATTTTATCCTCGAAATTTACCGTTTCTCATAACTTGCCATCCTTTAATCAGGAAAAATGATCTACTTATTTTATTACCTACCTTTACTTATGGCGAAGGAATTTACATTTCAAGTCTTTGGAGATTACATATATACAAAAGAAAATTTCTCCCAAAACTAAAGTACTACACTATTCAACCATTACATGTACCTGCAACAGAAAACTACTTAACTATTTACATTTATCCACTCAGACCTCTTGAAATAAATGCGAATACCTCTGCTTCATCTACTCCTCGGACTCCCAGGAAGCCTCTTCTACTGTATGATTCCTCCACAAGACTTTTACTTGAGGAATTGTCCTGTTACGTAGCTCTTGCACTTTCCTATCCAGAATCTGTACTGGTACCTCCTCATATCCCAGTAAATCACTAAGCTCCAATTCATCATATGGCATGAGAAGGATCTGGAACGTATTTCCTTAACATAGCCACATGGAATACGTCGTGAATCCTGGACAATACAAGTGGCAAGGCTAGCTTGTAGGCTTCTGGTCCCACTTTATCTAGAATCTCAAATGGACCGATAAACCTAGGACTAAGCTTACCCTTCCTCCCAAATCGCATAACCCCTTTCATCAGAGCTATCTTCAAAAATACGTGATCACCTACCTCAAACTCTAAATTCCTGCAGCGATGGTCGGCATAACTCTTCTGTCGGCTCTGAGCTACACTAATCCTGTTCTTGATAAGATGAACTATATCACACGCCTGCTGAACCAGCTCTGGCCCCACTACTCGCCACTCACCCACTTCATCCCAAAACAAAGGAGATCGACATCTCCGATCGTATAAAGCCTCAAACGATGCCATGCCAATGCTGGACTGATAACTGTTATTATATGAAAACTCTACCAGCGGCGTGAACTGAGTCCAACTACCCCCAAAGTCTAATACACACGCTCGGAGCATATCCTCTAATATCTGTATTGTCCTCTTAGTCTGTCCGTCTGACTGAGGATGGAATGTCATACTAAACGATAGCTGAGACCCCATAGCCTCCTGCAAACTCCTCCAAAATCGTGATGTAAATCGCGTTTCTCGATCTGACACAATAGATACGGGCACCCCATGAGAACATACTATCTCCTGAATGTAAATCTCCGCCAAACGGCTAAGGGAGTAACTTATCTTGATAGGAATAAAGTGGGCAGTCTTCGTCAACCGATCAATAATCACCCAGATGGCATTCTGGCCATGCAATGCCGTCGACAGTCCTGACACGAAATTCATAGATATATGATCCCACTTCCACTCTAGGATAAATAACAGCTGCAATTGCCCTGCCGACCTCTGGTGCTCAGCCTTTACCTGCTGGCACGTCAAACATTGGGCTACAAACTCGGCGATCTCTCTATTCATATCGCTCCACCAATATGATTCTCGCAAATCTCTGTACATTTTTGTACTACCGAGATGAATTGTATACAAAGACCTGTGAGCCTCTTCTAGAATGGTCTTCCTAATCTCAGTATCAGCAGGAACGCATAATTTGGAACGGAACCGCAAAGCTCCATCATCTACAATACTAAACTCCTCTCCCTGCCCACTCTGTATTCTATCTATCACGTCTGCTAACTCTGGATCTTCCTTCTGGGTGACTTTAAATCTTTCTTGCAGAGTAGGTTGTACCACTAGGCTGGCAATACATACTGGGAGATCACTCTCTACTAACTCTATGTCGAGTCTCTCCAGATCCATCATGATCGGATGCTGGATTCCCATAGCCGCCAACACTGGGTCCCTGGATTTCCTGCTCAATGCATCAGCTACCACTTTTGCTTTCCCTGGGTGATAGCTGATGGTACAATCAAAATCCTTAATCAACTCTAACCACCTCCTCTACCTCATATTCAATTCTTTCTGTGTGAAAAAAATACTTTAAGCTCTTATGGTCGAAGAAGATCTCACACTGCTCGCCATACAAGTAATGCCTCTAAATTTTCAGTGCGTGTACCACTGCAGCCAATTCAAGATCATGGGTAGGGTAGTTCTTTTCATATTCTTTCAATTGCCTCGATGCATACGCCACTACCCTGTCATGCTGCATCAATACGCAGCCAAGTCCCTTCAAGGACGCATCACTGTAAATGACATACCCCTCACCCCCTGATGGGATAACTAATGGTGTTGTGACTAATATCTGCTTCAGCTCCTGAAAACTCTGTTCACAGCTATCATCTCACTCAAATCTAACATTCTTCCTCGTCAGTCGTGTCAAAGGTCTGACAGTGCTGAGAATCTCTCAACAAAATGACGGTAATAGCCAACTAGCCCCAAGAAACTCCGAATCTCCTAGACATTTCTCGGTCTAGCCCAATTCACTACAGCCTCAATTTTGCTAGAATCCACAAAAATACCGTCTCCAGATACAACATGCCCCAAGAACACGACCTTCTCAAGCCAAAATTCACATTTACTAAACATGGCGTACAACTTCTTTTCCCAAAGTGTCTGCAAAACCTGCCTCAAGTGCGTCTCATGCTCCTCATAGTTCCTAGAATAGACCAGTACATCATCAATAAAAATAACAACAAACTGGTCTAGGTATTGGTTGAAGACTCTATTCATCAAGTCTATAAATACCACAGAAGCATTCATCAAACCAAACGGCATCACCAGAAACTCGTAATGCCCGTACCTAGTCCTGTAGGCCGTCTTCGAGACGTCTTCTGCTTTCACTTTCACCTGATGGTAGCCAGATCTGAGGTCAATCTTTGAATACACCCGTGTACCTTGGTGCTGGTCAAACAAATCATCGATACGGGGCAAAGGATACCTGTTCTTGATTGTCACTTTATTTATCTTCCTATAGTTTATATACATCCTCATAGTCCCGTCTTTCTTTTTCATAAATAAAATTGGAGCTCCCCACGGAGATACACTAGGTCGTATGAAGCCCTTATCAAGCAGATCCTGCAAGTGACTCTTCAACTCTGCTAACTCCACTGGTGCCATTCGATAAGGTACTTTAGAAATCGGCGCTATACCGGAAGGTAGATAAATGGAGAAATCTACCTCACAATCAGGTGGCAAGCCTGGTAACTCATCTGGAAAAACATCTATAAACTCCTTTACTACAGGCGTGCTAGCAAGTTTCAATTCATTCTCTAACATCTCCTTCACAACAGCCACAAACCCTTGACAACCACTCAACAGTGGTCTCCTAGCTTGAATAGCTGAAACGAGCTTAGGCAGAGATTGCACACGTGACCCTACAAACTTGAATTCTGCTTTCCCCGGAGGTTTGAATATCACTTCTCGTGCTCGACAATCTATGCTGGCAAATTTGGCCGCTAGCCAATCCATGCCAAATATAACATCAAACCCGTGCATGTCTAACACTATCAGATCAGCAGACAAAGTCTTCCCTTGAATGTCAACTGGGCAACCTCGAAGCACTCTACTACACCTCACTACCTACCCAGTCGGTGTAGATACCAACAATTCAACATCTAATGATTGTGTTTCAGCTTCACATAATTTAATACACCCCAAGGATACAAACGAGTGTGTAGCTCCTAAATCAAATAATGTAATAACTTTAAAAGAAAGCATAATGACCATACCTGTCACCACGTCGCCTGACGCCTTAGCCTCACCCGGCGTTAGAGTAAACACCCTGGTTGGAGCCGTATTCCTTTGCTGGCCCCACGTGGCACCTGATAACCTCCCCGGTATGGTCTAGGAGCTAGAATTGCATTTGGTAGAGTAGGGCAGTCTCGTACCATGTGCCCCGATCTACCGCAGCGATAGCACACCAGAGCTGCATTTGGCGGGGTAGGACAATCTCGCACTATATGTCACGATCTACCGCAACGGTAACACACTACACCACTAGCTCGACACTCTTCCCAGTGCCTCCTACCACAAGTTTGACAAACTAGAGGATCCTGCCCTATCTGCACCTCGCGTCCTCCCGTCTCCTTTCTCCGCCCTCTACCATGATTACCCCTCCTCCACTGACCCGACCTGTGACCCTGCTGGTAGCTCGTAGATACAGATCTCTTCCTCTATCCCTGCTCATCCACATCAAGACGCTCACCAATCTTTGCCAAGGCCGCCCTGTCGACCAACTCAGTAAAGTCCTGGATCCGCATCATCACCACCACCTGCCTAAATATACTCCGCCTCAAGCCTCTCTCAAACTGCTTCGCCTTCTTCACCTCATCAGGAACAATGTATAGGGTGAATCGAGAGAGCTCGATAAAACGTGCTGCATACTGCTGGATGAATAGCTGTCCCTGCTTCAGACTCAGGAACTCTTCTACCTTAGCCTCCCTCACAGTAGCTAGAAAATATCTTTCAAAGAACAGATCTTTAAACTGGTCCCATGTCATAGCTATCAGAGTCACTCTCTACTGCTCTAATAGTCTCACCGCAGTCCACCACCTCTCAGCCTCTCCTGTTAATTTATAGGTGGCAAAGAGGACCCTCTGTTCCTCAGTACACTGCAGTACAATCAAGATTTTTTTGGTCTCCTGCATCCAGTTCTTAGCGGCTACAGGATCAACTCCGCCTGAGAACGCTGTAGGATTCATCTTCATGAACTTCTCTATGGTGCACCCCTGGCCTGCAGATGGACCACTCTGCTCCCTCGAACTCCTTGCGATCTCAGCCATAACCTGCTGAGCCACGCTACGTAATACCGCGTCAGAGTCGGTCCCAGCTGCATCTGATGGTCCTGCTCCATCACTGTCACTCGCATGGGCATTATTTCCTTCTAGATCTATCCTGGAAAATAGCAGTTGCAATTCAGTATTCATATCCTCATAATTTACCCACCTATCCTCACCACTTATCTCAACATTTCTAACTCATTTCTAATCCCCAGTCCTACATTCGAGGAACACAACCCGACAATAGCTTACTATGGTTTTCCTGAAATCGTCACCTCAGGAAAAACACAAAAACTACCACGGAAGTCCTGCCTCTAGGCTGTAGAACAAAACCTCAAATCCTTTCCTAAACTCTGTTATTGTTCCTGCTGCACTCTAAAGTCTACAGAACCTAACAACCTACGCTCTGATACCAAGCTGTCATGACCTGCTCATTTTTCACATTTTATTATTATAATATTATCAATATTATAAAATCAATACTACATATCCCATAATCCAGCTCAGCAGGTCACCATCCACCTGGACCCGTGAGTACCAGGGATATAACAAAACATATAGCAGAAGCCTACGCAGCAAAAAGTATAAAATCATATACATCTTATCATAATGTACATAACACATACCAGAGTCACTACAATCACTATCTCACAGTATATACATCCCAAAAATGAAATCTAGGGACAATCTCGACAAAACCTAACTATCTCTACCAAAAACTTACCTTTCCAAAGAGGGCAAACAACTGATCTAGATCAGCGGGCTTTTCCCGCTCTCCTATTAGGGGCTCCTTAAAAATGTATAAGATTTAGGGGTGAGACGCCTCTCAGTAAGGGAAATAAACTAATACTAGTGTGTGGCAACATGAGTATTTCGTGTTCAACATATATCATACATAACATGTTCAGTACTGTTTATCAAATCTGGGAAAACTTATATATAAATCAAAATATGGCAGAACCTACTGCATTTTCATAACATATCTCATCTCATAATAATAATAACATAAAACAATCTTGGTAGGTTAGCTGGCTGTTGTCATGTATTACCCCCACATGACTGGGTTGTATGGCCCGAAAGCGGGACCTGACAATGGTTGGCTGACCACTGCCAAGTCAAACAGTAGTGTGTAGGTCCGATGGGTCTACCCAGACTGGTCAGTACACCAAGTGCGATAACAGCACACTTCTTGAAAATAACCACATCGACCATCCAATCTCACACCACTCCGTACAGCAGCGTTAACATAGATATCATGATCACGAGGACCATTGACACATAGCAACGGTACCGTGCAAGTACTAACTTAGACCAAGCCAACCAGGTTCTGATATCATATACATATACTAAAAAAAATCATGATACATGGATATCTCATATCAATAATTATCAAATCAATCATATCATTTTTCACATATACATATTTCATGAAAATCATCGGCTCGTACGCCGGAATTACACATTTTATCATAGCTCGGCCCGTACGCTAGCAAATCACATAGCACAGCCCGTACGCTGGCAAATCACATAGCTCGGCTCGTATGCCGGCAAATCACATAGCACAGCCCGTACACTGGCAAATCTCATCCACATAGCACGGTCGGTACGTCGGCAAACATATCCACATAGCACGGCCCGTATGCTGGCAAATCACACACACACACACACACACACACACACACATATATATATATATATACACACACACACACACACACACACACACACACACACACACACACATATATATATATATATATATATATATAAACATATCTTGGCCCATACACCGGTTTTCCATCATAGAAATCCATATCATCCCCATTCCCAAAAAACAGTATTTCACAACATTTTTATACTCATGCCACACTGAACAAAATTTTCACGTATTCAACATATCATCATTTAAACAGTATTTTTCAAATATAAATCATATATATAAATATATTTATTTTTCCTAAAACTAGACGTTACATATATATACATGCATTTTTTCAAAACAAAACTAACTTAGTTTATCCTCTTACCTGATTCCTGAAAAGCCCCTAAGAAAATCTTTCCCGTACCCACAGGGTTCTTAACTTAACACCCTGAAAATGAAAACTCCCAGAATTAAAGTTAAGTATTTTTGTATGTACAACATTTTCTATAACTACCACTAAGTCAAATTCGGTTTAAAAAGTCTTACCTCAACTTAGGGATGATTCCTAACGTTCACAATCAACACCCCTGGAAATGAAAACTCTCAATATTAAACTTTAATATTTCAACGCGTATATTACTTTCTTCAACTGTTAAAAATCCAAAGATTGAGTATAAAGTCTTACCCTAGATTTGGGATGAAATCCAACTTCGTTTCCCTGACGATTCGTTCCGACATAATTACAGAAAACTTCGCCAGGAGCGTCGTGGTGGCTTTGGTTTGTCGATCCGGCGTAAAACTGGTCCGGAATCGAAGAGAGAGAGAGAGAGAGAGAGAGAGTCGTAGGAGAGAGAGAGGAGAGAGAGAGAGAGAGAAAACACTTCCAAACTTAAAGCAAACTTCTTGGAGAAACTTGCACTATTATGTATGTGTGTGTGTATATATATATATATATATATATATATCATACTAACTATTAATTAAAGCAAGCTTCCTAATACAATTATATATATATATATATATATATTAATATCATGATAACTATTAATTAAACAAAGCTTCTTGGAGAAGCTCACTTTAAGATATCTTACATATATTATATATATATATATATATATATATATATATATATATATATATATATTCCTTATCATACTATTCATTTTATTTGTTAATTTAATTAATTTATTTTATTTTATTATTTTATTATTATTATTATTATTTTAATTTTATTTTTCCCAATTACTACAATGCATATATATATAAAGATTGTTTTTGACAAGATCATTACTTGAGAAATGTTTTAGCTATTGGTTGAATAGTTTGATTCAAGAGTATATCTATTTTTTAAGACCTTATCATTGAAAAATCTACTTTTGATTATTAGTTAAGAAGTTGATCTTGAGTGTGCATATATCATTTTTTATAAGATTACCACTTGAAAAGAGTTTTAACTATTGATTAAATATTTTAGGTTCAAGTGAGTTTTTCCATTCAAAGAGTTGATATTTTCAATATAACAAATCTACTTATTTGAATATCCTTAATGTTTATAACGATTTATTATTGAGGGATATTTTACTAAAAGATACGACATTGGGTTTTTGATCTTTGGAATACATATTGTATATATATATATAAATAGTGCGTTACCCCTAGATATCCAATCAACCGTTACGCCTCAATGCATTTCGGGGAGAACCAGTTAGCTCTGGGTTCGAGTGACATTTCATCCCTAACCACAACTCATCCGCTGATTCTTCAACATCAGTTGGAATACATATCGTATATATATATATGTATTTTACAAAGATCGTGGTGTGATTGAATATTTGAGAAAAAGTTTTTGATTTGATTGATACAATATTCAAGACAAAGTTTCTTTTGAATAAGTTCACAGTGGATATATTTGTGTATTTTCACAAAGTGAACTAGAACTATAATTTTCTCAAAAGCGTTTAAATATATCATTACTTGAGAGTTTTAATGAAAAGGGATTTGTGTGTTGAGGCATATCATTCATAAACGATTGTATCGTTTTATACATTCTGAACTTCAAGTTTAATCATATGTTAATGTATTTGGAAATTGAATTGTACTCATGAGTTTTTGTTGAAAGCAATTTTGAGTGTTTTACAGAATTCATTGTATTCATGGTTCGGTTTGTGAATCGAGTGTGAGGAGGAAGTTGTACCTCTTGTAAGCAGCGGAGTAAGAGGAAGTTGTACCTTTTCTAAGTAGCGGATTGTAAGGAAAACTCTGTCCCAATTTAAGGAGTAGGGATTTTAGTAAAATTTTTGAGTAAGTTGCTCAAGACGAGAACGTAAGTCGAGTTAACTGAATTTCGTAAAAATTGCGTTTGTCCTTTCTCTTCCCTTAACTCTTTACATTCCGCATTATATTATATTATTTGTATTGCATGTGGATATTGAATTACTTTACACACAATTAATTGGATAAAAAGAACTCATTAATAAAATAAATTTAATTTAGTCATAAATCCTAGCAATTGATTTGTTAAAAAAATTAATTTCTTATTGGTGCACAAGCATAAATAAATAATTAAAAAAAAAAATGCCCCACTTGCCCACATTTTCTAAGGCAAGTTGGATGACTATGTAGAAAGTAGATCTGCTAGATTCATATATTAGATATTTTGGTTAAGTGATTTTGATTGATTCAATCTTTTAAAGTTTCTTAGTAAAAAAAAAGACATTTAGTGTCAAAAAAAAAAAAAAGCAAACTGAAAAAAGAAGAGAAAAGCATATGTAATTAATGATGTAATTTGCTGGCAAAGTTTGAAAAGGGGCGATGTTATTATGATTATTATTTTTTTTATTTTCTCACTTAATATTAGCCTTTAATTAGATCACACTTTCTATCAAAATCATCTTTTTCATAGGCAATTTAAAAAAAAAAAAAAAGATTACGTGTGGCCCAAATTTAGAAGAGAAGATGTCTTGTTTGTACATGGTCAATAGTTTTATAAATATTTAAATGATAATTTAAGCTATATTCATTTAGGGTCACAATCATCATGCACTCAACTTGAAATTGATACTTTAGTTCGGAAAATTTTTAAATACAAATTTGCGATTAAAGTAGTGTGTTCAAATTTTTACGACATCGTCTCTTAAAAAACATTTAGAAGTTAAAGTTTGAAACCTTGATATAGAAGGTCTCATACTTTATTTAAATATTGTGAATCTATATTTTATTCAAATATTGAGAATCTGTGTTTGGAAAGACGTTCGGTTTGAAATTGTATTGAATTTGAATAAAATATTGTACAAAGTCATGTTGAAATTTTTCCAAATCTAAATCCAATATCGAAAATCCATACTCTCAAACACTAGCTAAATGATGAAAAAAAAAAAACTAATCATACTATATATATATATATATATATATATGTTTCACTATTTTTAATAATTTAGGAGTACATTTGGTATTATTTTTATTTTTTATTTATGTGATAATTAAAAACTAGATTTTATAGTTTTAGTACTAAATATTTTGTGAACTAAAACCCTTATATGAATACTTGACATTAAAATAAAATTATCATTTGAATTTAAACTAAAACAAAATATGCATAAACTTCCAAAATTTTGGAAAAAAAAGTATGAAAATCAATTTCAATTTGTTTTCACTAGTTTTCAATTCTCATATACAATAAGATTACTTTCTTTAAGCATTAAAGAATGAGTCTAAAAATATAATATTTAAGTTAAATAATTATAATTAAATTGTATATTCTATTAATATAATTCCTAATTTTTTCTTTTGCACTTTTATTATACTAACAGTGATTTTAATTATTATTTGATCTAAAAATAAAAATAAGCAAGCATAATTAGAGTTTTAATTTGTTTTGATTTTGAGAATATCATATAAAAAAATGTTCGTTTTTAGTTTTTCAATTTCTACTTTAAATTTCATTTTCTTAGCTAATTTTTATTTTCATAATTCTTCACAATAATACTAAACAACATATTAATTTTCTCATCACATAACATACATGTGTGCATTCGTGCGCATAATATATATATATATATATATATATATATATATAATATATATATATATATAATTATTTGGTTTTTTAAATCAAGTGGGAAGCCAAATAAATCTGCCCCATATTGGAGAGGTATTTTTTTTTTAAAACTAAAAACGAACAGAAGTAAGACCTCACGTATCTATCCAAAGAATACATTTCAGATAACGTGGTAGAAGATGTTGTTATTCGTAAATTATATTATTTCTTATTTATTATTCTTTAGTAATAAAATCAGTCGCACTATTACCTTCCCTATATTGATGTGTTAGCATGACGTTCACTCTTCTAACTCCACCATGAGCTCTTCCCAAAAATCCTAAAGATACCACAAAATATATCTATCTTTTCGAAGTCAATCAATTACAATTCACGAGTCATTTTCAATAATCACATTAAAATAATACAATTATTTGCACAAATGAATTCCTCCCTGATTGTTTTTAATTTCGCATTATTATTCGTATCATTGCATTTAAGGTATTTCGCTGTCTGTATTAGTAATTATTATAATATGAAATATTCAGGTTATTACAAGTGGAATCAAAAAAATTGAAAGAAATTTTTCCGAGTCGTCACAAATATTCTGTTTCTTTGTTGCCCAACATTGTGATCCATATAATATAACTAGTCTTATAGCTATCCTATAAAATTTCTATTTTAATTTTAAAGGTATTTTATGATCACATAGCACACTTGAAACACTTTTCCATTTTACCCAACCTACTTAATTTTATGCATTACATAATCTTCAATTTCTCCTTCAACCTATAAAATAAATCCAAGGTATCGAAATCTACGAATGCTATTCATTTTTTCATTATCAAGTTCTACTTTGTTTAAAAATTAATATATATAAAACTAATTCCTTACTAGTGCACAAGCATAAATAAATTATTAAAAAAAAAGTGTCCCACTTTGCCACATTTTCTGAGGCAAGCTGGATGACTTGGATGACTCTGTAGAAAGTAGATCTGCTAGATTCATATATTAGATTTTTTGGTTGTGTGATTTTGATTGATTCAATTTTTTTATAATTTCTTACCAAAAAAAAAGACATTAAGTATCAAAAAAAGCAAATTGAAAAAAGAAGAGAAAAGCATATGTAATTAATTATGTCATTTGCTGGCAAAGTTTGAAAAAGGGGTGATGTTATTATTATTTTATTTTCTCACTTAAATATTAGTCTTTAATTAGACCACACTTTCTATCCAAATCACCTTTTTCATGGACAATTTTTTTTTTAAGATCACGTGTGGTCAATAGTTTTATAAATATTTAAATGATAATTTAAGCAATATTCCTTTAGGGTCACGATCATCATGCCCTAAACTTGAAATTGATACTTTGGTTTGAAAAAAAAATTATATACAAATTTTTTTTTTTTGGATTACGCACCGGGTTTCCACGTGTCCGTTTTACAGTCCACGTGACTAATTTAGCATCCCTTGAAACTGACCCCACAATTTCAAAGGGAGGTAAATTTTAGGAATCCAGGAGCGGAAACGAACTTGAGAGGGTTTGAACACCTAACCTCGTGAGAAGCACTCCCGCAACCCACACTATCACCTGAATTATATACAAATTTGTGATTAAAGTATTGTGTTCAAACTTTTAGGATATCATCTCTTAAAAAATATTTAGAAGTTAAAGTTTGAAACTTTGGCACAGAAGGTCTCATACTTTATTCAAATACCGTGAATCTGTATTTGGAAAGACTTTCAATTTGAAATTGTTTTAAATTTGAACAAAATTTTGTACAAAATTGTGTTGAAATTTGTCCAAATCTAAATCCAACATCGAAAATCCATACTCCCAAACACTAGCTAAATGATGAAAAAAAATAACTAATCATACTATATATTTATATATATATATATAAAACTGTTTCACTATTTTTAATAATTTAGGAGTACATTTGGTATTATTTTTATATTTTATTTATGTGATAATTAAAAACTAGATTTTATAGTTTTAGTAATAAGTATTTTGTCAACTAAATCCTTATATGAATAATTAAAAATTAAAATAAAATTAACATATGAATTTAAACTAAAAAAAAATATGCATAAATTTCCAAAATTTTGGGAAAAAAAAAGTATAAAATCAATTTCAATTTGGTTTCACTAGTTTTCAATTTTCATATACAATAAGACTACTTTCTTTAAGCATTAAAGAATGAGTCTAAAAATATAATATTTAAGTAAAATAATTATAATTAAATTGTATATTCTATTAATATAATTTCTAATCTTTTTATTTTGCACTTTTATTATACTAACAGTATTTTTAATTATTATTTGATCTAAAAATAAAAATAAGCAAGCATAATTAGAGTTTTAATTTGTTTTAATTTTGAGAATATCATATGAAAAATGTTCGTTTTTAGTTTTCACTTTCTACTTTAAATTTTGCTTTCATTGCTAATTTTTATTTTCATAATTCTTCACAATAATACGAAACAACTTATTAATTTTCTCATTACATAACATACATGTGTGTGTTCTTGAATTATTTTAAGATGGTTTTGTTTATTTTTTCTAGTACCATGCACAATGTTAATTTTGAAAAAAAATAATCTAAATACCTATTTATAAGTTTATATTTTACAAAATCAGAATTATTTAATTGTGGGTGAACGACCCTTTCATATTTTCTATCTTCATTTTTCTTCAAATATCATTTTTTTAATCTTTATATGAAGGAATTTATTTATTTATTTTACTAAAAGAGGGCAGCACCTCTAATTATTTATTAATATACCCTCACTTTTGACGGAGGAATTGAATTAAGTTCATTTCAAACTAATAAATGAATCAAATCACTAAACTAATTAGACTAATTAATAATTAATAAATATAATTAAAAATATATATTTAAACTAAAAAAAATTAAAATTAAAATTAAATATAATTAACATTATGTTTATTCATGAGCCGCGTGTAAACTACGAAAGGTGTTTATAAAAGGTGCACAAAGTATGTAAAACATAAAAGTCAAAGCATTGCTAATTTTTTTGGAAATTGGCTTTGCAAATGGTTTTGGTATCCGAAATTTTCACAAAAAAAAGGCCTAATTATCTTAAACCCGTTCTCAAAAATTTAGATTTGGACCTCTACTTTGACTTTTGTTATTTTTTTAGATCAATTGGGTAAATATATTGATCGATTGAGAACATATACAACTACACTGGGCATTCTCAGGTCACCTTGATACCACAATGACAATACAAGTCAAAAGTCCCGAAATACTTCAAAACTTGGGCATACCCAGGGGCCAAGGAACTGGCCAATCAATATAGCAATACTCAAAGATATCACAAGAACATCAATACATGCCCTACAATATCAAACTGAGAACATATCAAATTTATCAAAAGCCGCCCTATAGATATGTCTTTGTATGACATTAATTAAATCTATAGGAGGTATTACATGATTATCAAATCTTTTTTTATTCCTAGAGTGCCAAATAAAATACCCAGTAGTAGCCAAGCCAATTTTCTTCCCAGCTGAGTGAACTCTATTGCCTTTTGCTTCTTTATGTAACCATTTCACCGCTACCTTGATTGAAGTCATAGTCCTTTTAATTCCAATCCATTTTCTTATGCTACCCCACACTTCAGCAGAGTACTTACAACCGAAGAAAAGGTGTTCAAGTGTCTCCATATCCCTTTTACAGAAGGTACATCTTAAGTCAATCTCTACTCCTTGTATCTTGTCACAAGTTGGGAGCTTTCCCTTCCATCCCAGCCATAAGCAAAAAAGCATACTTCGGGGAAATTCCATTATACTAGATAGATTTTATCCATGGCATTTTTTGACTCTTCTCCCTCCAGAAATCATAGAGTGTATGCGAACCACTTCCCATTCTTTCCATATTTTCTATAGCTGCAGCCACGCTCTCAGAATTCAGCACTAGCTGGTCTTTGATTTCAACCAAACTTTTGAATAAGGGGGAGTCTACTTTGACTTTTGTGTATATATGCGCGCTCGCTCTTTAGAAAAACTTAAGATCTATTTTATTATATAAAAAGTAGGATTTTCATTTTTTATTTTTGATTCTTAAAAAAAGATTAAAAGCATGACCTTATTTTTAATTTGTAAACATATCACATATGTACACGAAAATTAAAAATAGTTTTTTCAATTGCTTTCAAAATTTTGATGTATTAGAAAAAAAAATAACAATACTTGTATAGTTCATTAAAAACAAAAAAAACAAAAAATATTTTCCCTAACTGAACTTTAGGGGTTCGTTTGACGAGTCAAGATCGAGTTTCGTACCACAACTCACTAGCCTAATCAAACTTTTGGTTATTTTATTATTTTTTATATTTTATAAGCAAAATACTTTACATATATATAAATTTATGTTTGACCTTTTATGGATTAATCTACATTTCCAACCATATTTGTAATTTGTCAAAGTCCTTTTCATTTAACTTTCTTCTTCCAACTTTTTAATTAATCTTCAATTTGGAAGAAAACAACACCCTTTGAAAAGGATGTATTGCGAGGTTAGGAAAAATATAAATAAGTAAATAAATAAGCAGTAGCTTTTGTTCTTATATTTTATTCTTTATGTTATGCATTTAGTTCCCACAAATCGACAATACTCTAAGCGAGTAATTCTTTTGTCCATTTAATCATTTTTTATAATTTTCTTTGTTCTTAAATGCGTGTGCGCACAAACTATATATTCGGCAGAATAAGCGATACAAATCCAAACAAATAAAATATAATATAAAAATTCCTTTGAGTTGATATAGATTGAAAATTCTAATTATTATATGAATTGAAGACGAATCCAATTTTGTAACACTACCCATTTTCTAAATGAGGCTGCAAATTGTAAGTTGGTTTTGCTTAGGATATTCAACTTTTTTCCACTTTTAAAGTGAAAATGAGTTTCCTTGGGGTTGGTGGTCTTTTGCGATAACTCATGCAATATTTAGCTAACCCTAATATTCCAACTTTTATCTTTGCAAAATTAAAAAAGATAACTCTAATATTTCAATTTTTACTTCGATAAATTAAAATGTAAAAATAAAAATTATTTTTCACAAATGATTTGAGCTTTATCTTTTGTATGTGGAAGTTAAGTCGCTCAACTTATCTTAAATTTTTTTTTTTATATGTACGTTGTGTCAATAAAAAATTATAAATTATGCCTTGTTAATAGCTATTAATTTGGATGGATAGGTTGAGTCTCACTTCCCTTCATCATTAGTTCAACCTCTTGATTTTTGTTTAGTTGATTTAGATATTTTGATTTTAATTTATTTTAGTATTTTTATTTTTGCTAGACCTGTTTAGATTTGTTTCTTATTTAGCTTTGTTTGCATTTGTAATCCTGTTTTGGTTGGTTGTTGGTGTTATTTTTGGGAGGCTTTTAATGTCTCTTTTATTTGTAATCTCCCAATGCTTGTCATGTAATCACGGAATTTTTTCGCCAAAAGTGAGGTATATCAATAAATAATTGGAGGTGCCGCCCTCCATTGGGAAAAAAAAAAAAATTTTAAGCTGTAAATACTTTCATAAATAGGAAAGGAGATTTAGCTTACCATGTATAGTTTTCTAAAATCACTCTATGTAAATTAGCTGACTTACCATATATAACTTCTTAAGATCACTCTTATGCAATTAACAGATTTAAATTTCCTTGTATAACCGACAATTTTGTCTGTATAATGAAAGACCTTCTCAAAAGAGAAGACAATTCGAACCATTCTATTAAATTGTATCCCTTAAATGTCCTCATTTTAAGAAATATTATGAAAAGCACAAATAATTGGCATAAAAAGAATTTTTGAAATCCAAAAAATTGTCAACAACTAGTATATAAATTTTATCTCCATAAATGCTCAAGCTAGCAAACTGAATTATCAATGGCAGACTCAATCATCATCAATTTGAAAGGCCTCAACCCTAGGCATGAACAACAAAATAAAATTAAGAAATATGAAATATAAATTCCCAAATGGAATGCAAATAAACAAAGACAAAGCACCAAAACTGTGAGGAACCTTGTACTATCGGACTTGTAAGATATTCAAACTCAACTCACTTACATTTTCATTCAACTTAACTAAACTTGAGTAGTTTAGCGAGTCAAGTTTAAATTTTATAATACAATTAGCAAGTCTGAATGGGCCATTGTTTTTAATATTTTATAAGTGAAAATGTAAAATATTACAGATTTATTATAAGTTTTTTTTTTTTTTTTCAGAATGAAATTATTTGACTGCAGTTTTTAGTCTTGAGAACACGCAATCTAGTTGAATTTGAGTTCAACATATCAAAGTCAAGTTGAGTTTTGAACCTAAATTTTTTTTAGTGGAGTTAAATTCAAGTATCACATTGTGTTGACTCTAGCAAACAAAACCATAAGTTACGCCCACAAAAAAGCAACATAATTTTCCAATTCTCAAAAAAATAAAATAAAAATGGCAGTTTAGTGCAAAAATCTCCCGTGTTTGCAGTGTCCAAGATAGGAGCGAAATACGATAGATCTATAAGTATACAACTTTACTTTATATTTTTGCAAGAGGCCTCAAACCACAAAAATCAAGCTTACAAAAGAACCCAATTTGAGAAAAAAAAATTTTAAACACCAAACAAACATCCTCCTAAACCAAATAAATAGATACCACAAATGGCCCCCATTGAAATTAAAACCACTCAAAAATTAAACAAAAAACAACTGATTACTTAATCCAATAAGCCAAGTGTAACGGCTTTGGACCCAATTTTGGTGAGGTATTGTCCGCTTTAACCAACTAGCCTCATGAATTTATCCTATAAAGTGATGTAGGACAAGATTGGGTGGCCTAGTCCTACGGTTTCAACCCTCACACAAACACATACACTCAATAAACTTTAAATTAAGAATTCAATTATCCGAACATAAACATCATAAATCAGGCTATAGCTTACATGTTGTTGAATTTTTAAACGGTGTTTGATGTTGTCCAGAAAATAAGTCTCATGAATTCTTTCACAAAGGAATCAAGTTAAATGTGGAAAGATATTATTTCAATATTTTAAGAATAAAAGTCCTATGATTATCTCAACAATATTCCCAGAATTGATTTAAAACTAGCAAGTGTTAATATTACAATCTATGGATTTAAAGGGCATATCAAATATGGAATTTCAGATTTCCAGCAAAGGCTTACAATATAAAATAAGGGTTCAGATAAGTGCTAAGATTATCAAGAGAATTGTTTGGATGACTTGACGTTCTTCAACACAAGTCTTAAACCATGTCAAAAAATTCCTTAGAACAAGCTTTGAAATACCGAGACAAACGCAACAATGTAATGGAGGGGAAGTGGCTGTGTGGGGGGCATTTTGGTGTGGCCAAATGGATGCGTTGGAGGATAGTTAGAACTCGTTTGAAGTTCTTTGTGCACACTTTGAAATATAGATATGTATGCAGCAAATGAAATGATGGATTGGTTGCCTTGGGGTGTAACTCGGTGATGGTTGTGTGGGCGATGGAGAGAAGTCATGAAGGTGGGATAGGAATGGAGACGCTGGATAAAATAGTGGTATCTCACCACCTGATCTCCGATCTCCAAGGAGAATGACGTAACCTCTCACTGCACAATTACAAAGATTGGACAAAGCTTAACAAGCTTCAACAAAGGAAGTTCCTTTCAATATCAATACTTTTTCTCTTCACATAGTTCTTACAATGAATGGGGCATATATAACTAGCATGGGGGGACAAAGCATTAACAAGCTTAGCTAGCATGGGGGGACAAGGACTTTAAATAACTAACAATTCCCACACAAGCATGGGAGACAAAGAAAATAAATAAAACAACTTACAAAACACAATAAATACTATGCACAAATTACTGACACACAACTCACTAGACACATTAAATGCTAACACAACTTATAACACACACAACTTACTAAGACATGCACATGTAAGCAAGCAAATTATCTTACAAGATTACAAATTAAATATAAAACAAAAGTTAAAGGGAGGCCTAATGGAGCCATATGTGGGGCCCACATGGGTCTTGAACTCAGACTTGCATCGACATCTCTACTCGGGTCTTTCTCACATTGAAAAGTCTTCAAAACAAGTTTTCTAATAATCCATTCAAATGTACAAATAATTATAAACCGATGTAAATATCGGGAGGTTGTCCACGTGTAATTATGTCGGCAAAGGAAATGTGAACATCGGGAGGTCGTCCATATGTCACAACATCTGAAAATGACATAGATAGGGCATGCTGATCCTCATAAAAAAGACTCCTCACATAGTTGGGGTACAAATCATCCATATAAGTTCAAGATCTCCCTAGTACACATCCGATGAAGAACCGTAACAAAATCTCTCGTACGATCTCTGACACCGTCGTCAGAGTGACTTACACCTTCGTGTAGGATCCACTCATATGATAATACCCTCGGGATAGCTCTAATACCAAATGTAACGGTCTTAAACCTAATTCCGGTGAGGTATTGTCAGAGTGACTCTCTCCATAAAGCACTGAGGTCATGAGGCGAGAGGTGAAGGACTGACTAACAGAGGGAGAGGGAAAGAGTTGGGTTTATGTATATATATTAATTAATTATGATAAATAGGTCACCCGACAGGTGCCCAACCCGAACCCACCCAACTCGTTTATTAAACGGGTTGGGTTTGGGTTGACTCATTTATAAACGGACCATCTTGTATTTAACTCAAACCCTATTTAAAAGAGTGGGTCATGGATCACCCATCGAGTTTGAACCCATTTTGCCACCCCTACCTTTAAGCAGTCATAGTTCAAGTTTGAAACTACTATTGACTGTAGAGTAAAGATTATTGTTCACTAAGTGAAGGTCCAATGCAAAACACATCTTCATTATATATAGTTATCCCTCTTTGATTGTTATATTCTCTACATAAATGTTGCATATATAATATTAAAACAAGGGGAGGAATTGTTAGTTTATTTTAATTTTATAAAATAAAAGTTGATTAATCATCTTGGAAATGACATGTATCTTGAAGTTAGACTTTATTAACTTATTTTAATATAATGTTATCAAAGTTGATTAAACATCTTGAAAATGGCATAAACATTGGAGTTAAAACTTTATTTAATTGAGTTGCTGGAAAGGGCATGTATATTGAAAATTTGAAATTAAATTTTTATTCAATTGTCTTTGAAAAGAACATATACATTAGAGTTATATATCTATTTATTGAATTTTTGGTATTTTGTGTTTCTTAAATTCAAAATATTAAATGTAACTTGTATTTAGGTCTTGTGTGCCTATAAATATCTTCACATATTGGCTCAAAAATATACTCTCTCTCAATAGAATTTTTTACATATCACTCGTATCATACTATTCTATCATCAAGTATATAGAATTTAACAACTTAAGAAAGGTGTTCTATGTGGAGTTTTAGACTCTTCTATTTATGCAGAATTGGAAAGAGTCGTATAATTTAAATTGGACTATTGGACCAATGATTTGGTGACCGAATCTCTTTAATGAACTGATAATCTAGCTGAATTTAATAATATTAATCCATGTTTCTCTTTCTAGGCTTGGAATGGGTAGTATCTCTCTTCATATAATGGATAGTCGAGAAAGAAGAGGACCCATGACAATAGAAACTACATAAGTACGTTTGTGCAATCATAATTAATACACAGTATTGCTATCTATGTTGACTTTCTCTTTCGTCTTATCATCGAACAATCTAAAAGTATCAAAAATAAGATTTTTATTAGGCTAGATTGGATAACATTTCTATTCATGCATTAAGTAGTTGAGGGAGAGAAAAATCAAGAATCGAGAAAATATCAACAAATAAATACTTTCTTTTAGAATATAAACAAATCATATAAATCTACTTATTTACTTATTTATTGATGACAATGGCATACAAATCTACTCTGATGCATTTAAAAATAATCTCTAGAAAATGTCAATAAGAAAAAAGCCCATACATTTGGGAAAGAGTTATCACACAAAAATACTGGAGAGTTACTCTAATACCAAACTTAACAGTCAGAATCTTGTCAACATGATTGAGACTTAAATCTTTTTCGTATCACTTGATGGGATTGGATCCCGATACAATGCCTAAGATTTAAACCATGTTTTCTATTTCTTTTCTCTTCTTTTTCAAGAAAAAATAAAACAAAACAAAACAAAAGCAGAACAGTCCATGGTTCCTTTATGAGAAACCACTGGTATTGCAAAATTTACAGTCGACACTATACACACAAATCTTCAGTGCTGCAAAACATAAAAAAAGGATTGGAACCCCATGATCGTACACTTTGCCAACTCTATGCACATCTAATCCGCTTCCCCACCCCTAGTCTAAAGAAGAAGAAATTGAAGACAGGAGAGTGCAACTTGTGGGCAATCACCGAGACCATGATTCAAAATGTTCACCAGCAAGAGACACTTTTGACCCTTCACATATTTTAATGTCTATATTTCTGAATCTTCAACTTCAGCACTCAACAAGAAACTGGGAAATGCAAAAGTCATGTCCCTGAAGAAAAGAAAAAGAAGACAGAAGACAGAAGACAGAAGACAGAAGACAGAAGAAGCTTGTTAATAATAAATGGCCCTTTGAATCATCATATCAGCAGCAACTGCTGGTATAGTTCAGTACTCACTTTAAATAGGGAAGGGTCATGTTCTTGATCAGCGACGGATTCTTCGACACGTATTCCTTCCACTCTTCTTGATCAATCACTCCATCGCCCTTCGTATCTGCTTCGGTAAATGTCTGTGGAAGATGGCATGAATTTATTTTTCTTAAAGATATAAAGGGGAAAACAAAACATTCAAGTGAAGGAGTGGAGTTGTTTGCACCTTATCCACAATTGTTTTAACATCATCATCTGATAATATCAGATCCGATTCATGTAAAAGCGCCAAAACCATCTTCCTCAACTGTCAACGAAAGAACCTCAAATGTTTACAACTGTGTTTAAGGGCTGAAAGAACTTTGGTTTCATAAAATTGATCACAATTTTAGTCCAGACTTTGCGACGGTAGAAAGTGCAGGATACCCATTCAACGCAAAGCAAAGAAATTTTACCATTAGGAATGTGCAAGGACTGGATTGCATAGGAAACAAAATTTGCAGGAATGCAATTTGAAACAGCGAAAGAAAAGCAAAGAAGTTTCTAGTACTAACCTCTTCTCGCTCTATATATCCGGTCTGCCTTAGATCATATAATCTGAATGCAACTGCCAAACACATCATCTTAGTAAATAATGATAATATTAAGGATTATATTTCATCAGAAATAATTCTTACATGAAATTTTGTCTCCTATAGCTGCATTTGGGTGAAAGACACCCAATGATCGAACGAATTCTCCAAACTCGATGACCCCATTTCGCTTGATATCAAACAAGTCAAATATCTGCATAAAATCCCAAGATGAATGCAATTTTAGCAAGAGGAGAATAACAAGACAATACTGCAGATTGTGTTCCCATCGTAGTCTTGTTGGGCATATGAGTAAGAAGAATGCAAATATAAGAGAAGTGGAACAAGCAATACGGACCCGGTCAGCGAAGAGATTCCTCTTATTTCTGTTCCTGAAAAGTGCAAGCTGGAATTCTTCCTGCCCACAATAATCTTAAAAATTAGTTCTCAGTAGATTAGAGGAATGTCCAAACAGCCGCAGGAAATTTCGGTTCTAACATGGATTGCATTGTTAAAATAACCAAAATAAAAATGTTTATTATTATTTTTGAGTCAATTCGATCATAGAACATACCTTGTGAATAAGCCCATCATTTATTATTGATCTGCTTAGTTTGTTAAATAGCTCATAGAGGACTTCTATTTCACTCACCGTAACTGCAAAAAAGAAAACAAAAAAAATTCTAGTTTCCTACAGCTGATTTCACTAATTAAAACTATGATATTTATTTTTCAGACCAGAAGGATTCAGGAAAAGAAACATGAGAATATCACCAGAACGCATGCTAGATTCAAATGGGTAAAGCTGTTTCAAAACATGAAAGTTCATTACTAGAAATTAAGCCAGATGAAATTTAGTGCTTAAAGTTTCTGCTTACAAGGAGTTTCAGTAGCAAGGACAGTAGGCTCCTCGTACCCGGGTGCTTTTCTAGCTTTCTTCGAGGAAATGCAGCCCATTAATGCTATTAGAAAAACTCACACCCTTTTAGCGACTCCCGAGTGTCATGCTAGTCGTGCTGCTGCTGTTAAAGCCAAACCTGTGAAATGTTCAACAAAACAAGTCTCTTCCATGAAAATGCCTCGTACAGAGCTGTAATTATGACTTTAACAAAACAATTTCATTGAGAAGACAATAATAATTGCAGTCTCATAGAAAAATAACTCACTAATCATAAAGTGACAATTTTATTCAATTAGTACAATCAATAGGAATCAATTGGAGTGCGAGAATTTTGAAGACCAAAAGGAAAAGGAAATAAGCTAATGATGATTTAAGTACAGCCATGCACATGCAGTTGTGTGCATTTTGGCATTTCTTTGTTAGAACATGTGCTCTTGCTTTGATGTTGCCATTATAAAATTAATCCAATTGTATTCTAAAGATGCAGATGATGCAGAAATGGGCATCTCCAGAAAGTTCACCTTTCCTGCTAAAAACTTTTAAGCCGTGAACCTATGTAAAGAAGGTAAGAATTTATGAAACTCATCCAAGCACAGCAAGTGAAAACAAACCAGCCGCCCAACAAGAATAGAAAAGAGAACTAAAGATCAAAAGCCTAGTCAATAAATTTGGGACCCAGGCACCAATCGCATGATCATGTGAAACTATAATTTTAACACCTACAGTGTGTGTTTCTTTAGTTTGATTGCATGTCCCAGCTTCACCGACGAAAATCCCCTCACTGTTTCAAAAACTGTGTTTCATGCTTTTTGAGATTCAATGGAAAGAAAAACAAAACTGCTTATGTAATCTGATATGACTCATCAATTCCACAAATCTTGTTGATATGAAGTTATCAACATTCAAGGAACTGGAGCTACCGACCAAGAATTTTAGCCCAACAAAATGATCATAAAAAATTCAAACGCAAATAAATAAATAAATAATCCAGCTTAAGAGTGATCATCTTTGGTAATCAACTCATTCTGCTTGCAATCCGACAAAAATTTACTTTGTATCTATAAAAAAAGCCTTTTAAATCTTGATTACCAAAAGGAGTTTGATTAGGATCATCTTTTTAAAAAGTTCCCAAGCAGGGCACATCAAAGAACAGGGGCCAGTCATTGACATCAACAGGGAACAAAAAACAAAACCCAGATAATTACCCAATTTCAGTTTTGAAGCGCACAATCCCTCCTAGAATAACAACCCAGAAAAGGTTCATAGAATGAAGACAGTGGAGTTGAAGAGAAAACCAATAACCAATAACCAATAACCAATAACCAATAAACTTACCTGTAAATGAAAATTGGGAAGGCTGTGATTGTTGGGATTGGCAGCTTCTTCTTCTTCTTCTTATGCAAAATGTTCTTTCTGGAACATTGAAAGATCCTAGCTTTCTCAGTTTCCAGCTTTGGGCTCCCTTGGTTTATTTTTATTAGACGTTTCTTTGTTCTGAAGGGATCAATGAAAGTATACTACCATTGTCATCTTCGCTTTCTGCCTTGTGAGACTTTTGGGTGTGTCTCTTTCAAAGCTACAGCTTTCAAAGTTTTCACCTTCCACTCGCCCGTTTGGGCTTTTAGGTTGGCTGCATTTAGGGTTACAAAGGTTGTGGCTACCCCTTGAACTCCCTCTCATTGCAGCTGTCACCATTGTCTCTTCCTGGTGTGTTCATGTACTTGTACATGTTGATCACTTACATGCAATGATAGTAATCTGTGAAAGGGTCAAGAGTCAATTATGCAAGGACAATATGCAATTATGGAGTTCATGTAGAGAAAATTTTAGAAAATTTTCTTACTAGTTCTTTGGGTGATTTTAAAATCTACCTCAAGAGACTAATCCACTTTTAAAAACTTGCCAGCGTTTGTTTGGGCAAAAAATCACTAGTGAAAATTTGTTTGAAAGAGCCATTCACTTACAAAAATTTTCAGCATTTGTTTGGGTCAACCTTCTGAAAATAGGGAGGCCCTCTCATTTTCATCGTGAAGTGGAAACCGCTGCTGGTGATAAGAAGAATGGATAAGGAGATTGCTCAGTGCAGTGCAGTCCATGATGGGCTCTACAAGAAACTGATGCTCCAAGGCTTGGAGGACCAGCCTCCTCCTTCCATCCAATGAAAACATTCCACATGATGAGTCCCATCAAATTATATGTAGATCCTACTACATGGGATATATTATTTGGAATATTTTGACAAGGCCTTGAGGACCTAATTTTTTTTCAAATATTTGGGCTACTTTTTTTTTTGAAAAATAAATTAATTTTTTTTATTCCTTCTCCTAATATTTTTGCTATATAGCGTGTTCATCACAAGCCCTCCATATACAACAACATAACGGGAGATAATTCATCTCACATAGCATATAATTTCTTACTTCTTCTTCAAGTTTGAAGTTAAAATTTCTAACTTTAAAATATTAAGTTTTAAAATTCTGTTTGGAACTTAAAAAATATATAAAAAAACAAAAGAAAAATATTAAGAATCCAAGTATTCAGGCTATTAGAAAAAATAAGAAAGAAAATGTATACTAAATTTATTAACAAAATTTTGATTTTACATATCATTAATATTTAATTTTTTTTTATTTTTAATCATATAAAAACAAATTTTCATTTTTAAAAGAATTTAATATAGAAAAAATGTATTACGGAAAATGAACTTCCTCCTCGTTTTCCTTTCCTTTCCTTTCCTTTTCTCAAGTGAAACTTTGATCCAAAAAAACCCTAATTGTTAGGATATTCTAGAGAAGTTTTCTTTGTTAATATCATAATCTTGCATTTATGAAACTAATTTTTACTGTTTTATACTTTTCCTTTTATTAAAGATACATTACCCAATTTTTTACAGCCATAAAATTAATTTTTCAAAATTCAATTATCTACAGTGTATAGTACAGCACACCAACAACTTTTTCCTTAAAAAAATAAAAAATTAGGTGTCAAGATGAAATAGTAATCAGAATGAAGATATTTCTCTTTATTTAAATAAAGGGTTGAACTTGTTTTTAATAAATGATAAGTATGAGTGCTTATTCATCTAACCTTTCCTATTGATGGAAAGCCTTTGATTGGGAGAAACAAAAGAGGAAAATTTCAGAGTTCAAATTTGGAGAAAACACCTGGCGTAAGCAGAGGATGACAGTACAGTTTATCTAAAAATACTTCTCCTTCAGCCACATTAGTTAAAATTTAAATTATCTAACCCTAAGTTTGGAAAGACTTTAAATTTAAATGTATTAGGTTTGGATCAGATGTAATCTATAATTATATCGAAATTTATCCAAATCCAAATCCAACATTTAAAATTCATGCTCCTAAGAATTTGTATGCAAATATTTAAAACCATTTTCAAAAAAAAAATTAGAATATTGTGCGAGAATTTTCAAGAAATCTCATATTTAATCATGTAATATTTTCGGGATAAATCTGTTAGGACCGGAGGAGCCTATGGGTGGGCTTGATACACATGGATGAATACCAACTTCACCAAAAAGCTTAAACCTATTGGGTCTTGGGTTCAATCATGTATATAAACACACATCATCCATTCTAATTTTCTGGAACAAACTCATAAGTCAAATTCTCAACAATCTCTCCTTCACTTGTGAGTTCCAACTGCTCCCTCTTGAATGGAAATCATATCCCTTCTGGGAGTAAGCTCAATTCTCCAACAGTTGCTCAAATGGGCCTTACCACTTGCGCCTTACGTGCATTGGATTGCAATCCACATGCCTCCAAATCAATCCTACCTCTCACGTCTTGACCCTATTCAGATCCATTCCCAACTTAGATGATCCTTATTGGTCTCGGTCACACACTTGATCCTCCAACTATAAGCACGTCAGGAGAATTAATTTCTCGTCTCGATTTTTTACGATGTCGCTCACCTAAAGTTACGAACTGTCGGCTCTAATACCACTTATTAGGATCGGAAGAGCTTGTGGGTGGACTTGATACATATGGGTGAACACCAATTTCACCCAAAAACTTAAACTTATTCGGTCTTGGGCTCAACCATGTATATAAGCATCTATCATTCACTCTAATTTTTCAATGTGGAACAATCTCACAAGTGGAATTCTCAACAAAATCAAAGATGGGAATAAAAAATTTTCAACTCAAATAGTCAAAATTACCTAAGCTGTTGTTGGGAGGATGGATTTTAAGTTTTTTTTTTTTTTTTTAAAATGACTTGAAACTCGCATTTGGACGAGCCTTTTAAGTTTTTGGATTTAGATTTGTGTGCAAACAAAATTTAACAATGCAAGTCCCTCCAAACAAAAAGAAGCTTTTGCAATTGTGCAAGTAATTTTTAGTAAAAAATTACAAAAATCTCACCATATTTTTCCAATATTCCAAGACTAATATAGCAAATCTAGTAAACAATAAAAAAAAAAAAAAAAAGATATGTTCTAGCTTTCTTACACAAATTTGAAAAGCTAAAGAACGAAAGTGACATTTCTATAATTATTTTAAGCACTAGAAATTTAAAAAAATTATTCTTTTCACAAGTGAACAAGGCCTCAAAAGAGACATTTGGAAACATTTGAATTTCAAGTTTTATATCCGTATCTAATTCTACAAAAGTTTAATATTTCATTTGAAACTTAAAAAATATTGAAGAAAGAAAAAGAAAATAAGAAACTTTTTCATGTTTGACAATCAAGGAAAGTCAGAAAGAAAATAAAAAAAAAATTACTAAATTAATTAAAAAAAATTTAACTTTACACATCCTTAACATTTTATTTTTGTTAATTTTTAACCAAATTAATTTTTCTTTCATTTTTAGTAGTATTGATATAGAGAAAAAATATATTGAAAACTAAAATTTCTTCTTATGTTTTTTTATTTTTCCTTTTTTTAAGTAAAATTATTATCACTACCCCAGCTCAATATATGTATATATATAATTATTTGCTTTTTTTAAATCAAATGGGAAGCCAAATAGAGATGCCCCATATTGGAGAGGTCTTAGTAGTGGACTATCCCGGCTCATTCCTCAGTGTAGGGTAGGTGGTGGAAACCTATAAAATCAAAATATATTTGATTATATATGTTCATACTCCTACCTCGTGCCGATTAATATGGTATAGGCATCTTTGACTTGAATTATTTTAAGATGGTTTTGTTTATTTTTTCAAGTACCGTGCACAATGTTAATTTTGAAAAAAAAAAAAACAAATCTAAATACCTATTTATAAGTTTATATTTTATAAAATCAGAATTATTTAATTGTGGGTGAACGACCCTTTCATGTTTTCTATCTTCATTTTTCTTTAAATATCTTTTTTTTTTTTTTTTTTATATGAAGGAATTGAATGAAGTTCATTTCAAACTAATAAATGAATCAAATCACTAAACTAATTAGACTAGTTAATAATTAATAAATATAATTAAAAATATATATTTTTTAAAATAAAAAAATTAAAATTACATATTTAATATAATTAATATTATGTTTGTTCATGAGCCACTCGTAAACTACGAAAGGTGCTTATAAAAGGTGCACAAAGTATGTAAAACATAAAAGTCAAAGCATGGCTAACTTTTTTGGAAATTGGCTTTGTCAATGGTTTTGGTATCCAAAATTTTCAAAAAAAATAAAAAAGGCCTAATTATCTTAAACCCGTTCTCAAAATTTTGGATTCGGACATCTACTTTGACTTTTGTGTATATATGCACGCTCGCTCTTAAGAAAAAACTTAAGATCCATTTAATTATATATATATATATATAAAATAGGATTATCATTTTTTATTTTTGATTCTTAAAAAAGGATTAAAAACATGACCTTATTTTAAATTTGTAAAATATCACATATGTACACGAAAATTAAAAGTAGTTTTTTTAATTGTTTTCAAATTTTTGATGTATTAGAAAAAAATAACAATACTTGTATAGTTCATTAAAAACAAATATATATATTCCCTAACTGAACATTAGGGGTTCGTTTAATGAGTCAAGATCGAGTTTCGTACCACAATTCACAAGCCTAATCAAACTTTTGGTTATTTTATTATTTTCTATATTTTATAAGCAAAATACTTTACATACATATAAATTTATGTTTGACCTTTTTGTAATTTGCCAAAGTCCTTTTCATTTAGCTTTCTTCTTCCAATATTTTAATTAATCTTCAACTTGGAAGAAGACAACGCCCTTTGAAAATGATGTGTTGCAAGGTTAGGAAAAAAAAGTAAATAAATAAGCAGTAGCTTTTGTTCTTATTTTTTATTCTTTATGTTACGTATTTAGTGTCCACAAATCGATAATACTCCAAGCGAGTAATTCTTTTGTCCATTTAATCATTTTTTACAATTTTCTTTGTCCGTATATGTATTTGCGCACAAACTATGTATTCGGTTGAATAAACTATACAAATTCAAACAAATAAAATATAACATAAAAAACAGTAAAGCATATAATCATAGCAATAAAACATGTCTACAAAAACACAGCTAGTAGCCTAGTTTATAAATTTTATCTCCATAAATGCTCAAGAGAGCAAACTGAATTATCAATGGCAGACTCAAATCATCATCAATCCTAGACATGTACAACAAAATAAAATTAAGAAATATGAAAAATAAATTCCCAAATGGATTGAAAATAAACAAGGACAAATCACCAAAAATGTGAGAACCTAGATGTACCTATCGGACTTGTAAGCTACTCAAACTCAACTCATTTACATTTTGATTCAACTTAAATTCAACTGAACTTGAGTAATTTAGTGAGTCAAGTTTGAATTTTGTAACACAATTAGCAAGCCTGAGTGGGTCTTTGTTTTTAATATTTTATAAGTGAAAATGTAAAATATTACAGATTTACTATCGATTTTTTTCAGAATGAGGTTAATTGAGTGTAGTTTTCAGTTTTAAGTGTTGTTGACTTTTTGAGACTGATCCTTATTTTGATGCTAACAAAGCATAAGTGTTTTATCTGTGCGTTGAGTGCTTGAACAGGTTTTAATTTGGCACACATATAAGACAAAGGGAAATGGAAGCTAGAAGGACTTAAAGAGCACATACTTCTGATGCATTTCATGGGATAATGAGGAGTAGAAGAAGACATTTGCCTTTTTTACCGTATTGCATTTAGTTTTTGATTTGGTCTGTAATAATGCATTGTGTAAGAACCTGACCCAAGGTATGTAGATTGAATAAATGAAAAAGGGTTAAAAGGTAAATTTTGTAGGCTTTGTCGACGAAGCCATTGTTCTTGTCGACAAAGGCCCTCATACTTTTCATCGTTGAAATTCAGAGTCTCATTGACGAAGAGATACCGAACGTGTTGTAAAATATCGGAATAGGGTTCATTCGCGAAGGGGCTGGTTCGTCGACGAAATGTATGGATGATTCATTGACGAAGGGGCCATCTCGTCGACGAGGTTGGCTGGGTCAAAGGGGCTATAAATATCTGTTTCATTTGCTTCTCGGCTAAGTAAGCCAAAATTCTCTCTCTCTCTCTAGAACCAACGGGATCTCTCTCTCTCTCTCTCTCTCTCTCTCTCTCTCTCTCTCTCTCTCTCTCTTCGATTCTTCGCCATTCCTCGCCTGATTTAGCGATTCGACGTTACTGCGTTGATCAGGGGAGAAATCTCTACGTTTTTAGCGGATCAGAAAGTTGTTTTGAGGATTTTCGGGTTTTGACCCAAAAATCGAGGTAAGGGTCCGATTTCAGTTTCGTTTTGGAATATATGTAGTAGTACGAATTGTAGTGAAGTATAGTTCTTGGATGTTTAGGATTTGGTGGCTCAATTCGTAGTTTTGGAGTCATAGAGTTCATGTTTTGGTATTCGAGAAAAGGTAAGGGGATTCTGTTTATATTAGCTATTTTTGAAATCGACATCGGTAAACCTGTAGTTTACGATCATATGTATGTTTTAGTTATTTATTTGGAAAAATCTATTGGATAAAAATGCGTGATTTTCGGGTTACAGTTTTCGAAAAAATTTGGGGATTTTAGATATCATCTTTATTTTGTTTGGAAAATCGTACGTTGTATTTAAACTGTAGTATTGAGATGACCATACCTGTCGTGACGTCCCAGGAGCGCGTGTACCCCGGACGGCGGAATTAAAATCAATTTAATATTTTCATGGAAAAACATGGATATCGGAGTTGCCACTAACCTTTAGTGCGGTTAGAACACATGATTACTACCCCGTTAGGGGTAGAATCGGTTTACATTACCAGAGTTGGGGTCGGGAGTTCGGTTACGCGAGGGGAAGGTACGAGTACCCCCTACGCGCCCGTTCTTACGAACGGTACCTAATTAATTTGAAATTATCCCTAAGTTAATCTAATAAGTCTTTAAATTACTCATTTTTGTGAATTTATAAATACATGTGAAAAATAAATAAATAAATAAAATAATGAATAAATAAATATAATATATACATATATATTCCCTCAGAGCTTAAAGGTACGTGAAGCCCGAAGGCTAATACCCCCCACAATAAAATCATAGGGATTAAAAATCAAAAATACTTTATCAAATGCACTCCCAAATTTTAGAAATTTTATGGGCTTTCCTAAGTATGAAAATATTAGTTTGGGAGGTTTTGGATAATAGATATAATAATTTAAACTTAATAAAAAAATAGTAATACTAGAATATTAAGATACTACAATACGAAATATAAACATAAAATATAGTTGAAAATTCCAGAAATATGTGATAATAATAGCCCTAATATATTATAATGATAATACATTACCTATAATAACAATACTACTATAATAATAACACATGTATATCTCACAATATTAATAACACATAAATACCAATACAATATTATAATACCACTTTAATATTTAAATATACCATAACACATAAATATTATACCATAATAATACTACTAGACTAATAATACATATACATCATAATTTAAATAACTATACAATATAATAATAACATATCCTAACAAATACAGGCAAAAGCCCTAATTATAAATAATCAAGATTTTGACATAACACTAACAATACTCTAATATTAACAATAAAGGAAATATGACAATAGGTCAAACCCTAAAAGTTGAATATAAACAAACATGGAAACAAATAAGACGAAATTATAGCATTTAGACAAACCTAAAAATAAATATACAATGACCTGGAAATAATCAAACCCTAAAAAGTAAAACGTGCAATAAAATGGAAATAAATCAAAAATCCTAAAAGATATGTACTAATAATTTGAAAACGTAACAATTCCTAAAGTTACAATGTGATAATAATATGGAAACGTATCTATCCTAAAACTAATACACAAGTTATATGGAAACAATTAATCCCTAAAATTAATAGACAATAACAATATAGAGACAGATAAAACCACTCAAAACCCTAATAACGTACAATAGTCAAAACCCTAACATAAAACAATAACCAAAACCTTAAATGAAATATCGTGAAAATAATGTAAATAATCAAGAATCATGAACATACGTAAATATTACAATCCTAAATAATAAACAATAATACACACAATCCTTAAATATCCCATAAACAATAATCATGATAAATATCCTAAATACATCAAAAAGCCTAAATAATGTCTACACAATAAAACAAACACCTTAAATAATATGTAACAATAAAAATAAGTATATTACAATGATTACAAAAAAAAAATACAACGATAATATAAGTACTTTAAACAAATATACAACAATAGCTATGAAAAAAAATAAATAAAAAAAATAAAAAATAAAAATTAAATGATATAATCCAAAACCTACGACAATAATATTAAGTAATATACACAATAAATACAATGAAACTTTAAACCTAAATTTTAAATATTAAAACACTACCAATAACAACCAAAACCCAAATATGTGATGATAAATCAATTAATATTTACAGTTAACACTTACTACCTATCTCTTCACTGCCAACATTATTATTATTATTAAAAGAAACAAAATTGGAAACATGCATCTCTCATGGCCTATCTAACATAACTGTATATTCTCGTTTACAAATTTTTCAACAAAATAAAATAAAGAAAAAAAGAAAAACACAAAAGATCAGGCCGTGCATGTGTGTGTTGTGGTCGGCATGCAGAAAGAAGTACTTACAGTGGGGGCTAAGGTCGTGACGGAGGAACGCCGGAACTGGTGGGGAGTTGCTGGCAGGAGCCGAGGAGAGGCCTGGTGGTCTGCTGGTGTCGCTGTGTGTGGGTGTGGAGGAAGGTTGCTTCGACGTCAACGGTGGCCGGAGCAGTGGGGATGGAGTTGCAGCAACGGGATGGTTGCCGGAGATCTGCTGGTGCGTGTGCAGCGGTAGTACCAGCCTTCCTTGCAGGAGGCAAAGGAGAAAGCAGAGGAGACGGAGAGGGGGAGGAGAGATTCGCCGGCGACTATTGAAAGAGACAGCGCGGATTGGGGTCGCGCGGTCGCTCCCGAACCAGAAGAGGCCAGCATGCAATTACTCAAGATTTCCACCATTCACAACGTGCTGGGGCTTCGATGGTTGATTCGATCGAGGGAGGAGACTTATATGGCAGCAGGGCCATTGAAGATCAACGGAGAAGAGAGAAGAGAGGCGGTTGTGCGCTGTGCAGCCCCCCCCCTTGCTGTCCGTTTCTTTTGTGCAGTGCCCCCCTTTTTATAAAATTTTCAACCCTAAAAAAATCCTTCTTTTCCTTTCCTTTTTCATTTTTATTCTCTTCATACTTTTATGGTAACAATATATACAATAATAATGATAATAATAATGAAAATAAAATAAATAATAATAATAATAGTAAATATGATAATAGTAAAATGGTAATAAAATAATAATAAATGAAATTTTAAAATAAAATAACAAAGATAATAAAATAATAATAATAGTAATATAATAATAATAACAATAGCAAGATAATAAAGTGATAATAATAATATTTTAAAAATATTTAATAATAATAATAATAAAAATAATAATAGAATCAAAATAATAAAAATAAAAATAACATAATAAAATAAAGATAATAAAAACACTAATAATAATAGTAATAATAATAATAATAGCAAAATAATAATAATATTAAAATTAATGATAATAATATTGGGCCTGGGTAAAAATGGGGTGTCTACAATACCCATAGTTGTATTAAACTGTATTCTTGAACTGAAAACGATATGATTTGTTGTATACCAAATAAGTGTGGAATAAATGGTTGTATGTAAAATGTTCTAGGTTTTTATAAAAACAGCTTGTGACGGCTAATTACTGTACGCTGATGAGTATAGGGACATGAGTTCCAAAATTGTTCTAGGTTTTGCAAATCAGCTAATGGCGGCTAATTACCGTACGCTGAATCAGCTAGTGACGGCTAATTACCGTACGCTGACGCCATGTCTCAGCTAATTACCATGGGCGAGAGTGTCCGACTCTATATCTGAGGGTGTGAAATATCGTCTGTTCTTTTCGACTGGTCATCGATGTATGTGAGTTACACCGTATTGGCAACGATATTGCTATGAGGCTTCGGTTATTGCAAGGTAACGGGTGCTTGAGTGTGACGACACTGACCGTATGTTTGGTATCGTGTGTACTAGAACGGATTTGGAAAAAATACTGGAACTGTATTGAACTTTATTGAGTTGTAATGAGTTGTATTGAACTGTATTATATTGTGTTATGTTTTATGCTGAAATAACACTCGTATGCCACACACCGATATTACATGTTTTCTTCCTTATTGAGAGGTGTCTCACCCCGAATATACAAATGTTTTTCAAGTCCTTCGGGTAGCCAAAACTAGCATCCTAGCGTCTGGAAGCGGGGCTGTCGTTTAGCTACATTTAGTACCTGTGTAGGTACGAGTTTCGTAATCGAGTTGTCATTGTTTGATTTTGTAGACACCTAGGGTATGTACTGTAGTTTTGGGAACGTATATTCTAGTTCTGTATAGACTCTGGTATGATATGATGTATGTATAGAAAAAATATTTTTCGCTGCGTATTTGATGAGTATGGATATGTATGTGAATGTATATAGGGTTCACGTGTACCCCACGGGGTCGGACCCTCATTCAGTATTGTATCATATATGTTTAATTGATACAGAGACAAGTTAGGTTACTATATTCACACCTAGGACCCATCTGCGGGTTTGGGGCATGACAACTTGGTATTAGAGTTAAACCAGGTTGTTAGGTCTTGTAGACTTGGTTAGGCGTAACTATGTGTACATACCAGAGTATAAGATGTAGGAAATGGAAAAGTAGGTCGAGGGTTGTTTTGTTACTAGACGGGGACTCATTGGCGGTGTTCTGTATTTTTCCTAGAATGACGATTTCAGTAATATCACGACAAACCACTGATGGATTTGTGTCAGTGTAGTATGACAGACCTGGACCCGTGAGAGTAGTAATTGACATAATTTGTTTTCAATGATTGTGCTAACTATGTACGATATAGGAATTCTAACCGATTCCTATCTTATTTTCAGAATGGAGCCCAAGGATAACAACTTGGATAGTAGTTCCGAGGGGACTGCAAGTGATGGATCTCCTTTTATGCCTCATGGTTTGACGAGGCAGGTTATGTGGGGGATCGGACGGAGTGTTAGGAGACGTGAGCACTCTCCTACGACTAAGGGTTGTACTATAGAGAGGTTCCACCTTCCAATTGGCAGGAGAAGTGAAAATATGGTGGACAGCGGTGAGTCTGCTTGAGAAGCAGAGAGCTAGTCCATTTGGTATGACATGGAGCTGCTTCAAGGAGGTATTTTTCAAGAGATACTTCCCAGCTTCCACTCTTGACGCGAAGGCTGATGAGTTCTCGAGCTTGACGCAGGGAACCCTGACGGTGCAGAAATATGCCGCCAGATTTATCGAGTTATCTTGTTTCGAGCCATACTTGGTCCTGAATGAGTATGAGAAGGCTCGGACGTTCGAGAAGGGTTTGAGGAAGGACATCCGTAGACTTGTGGGGATGCTGCAGATTCGAGAGTTTTTTGTTCTGGTGGATAAAGCCGCTATAGTCAAGGCTGACCTTCAGGGAGATGAGGTGGTACAATAGCAGAGAAAGAGGCCAGTATCTTCTGGTTCTTAGACTAGTTCTCGACAGGGATAGTGGAAGAAGAAGATCTATAGTTTAGGTTATTGCCAAGATACCGAACGACAGAGTTCTCAGGGGGATCCATCCTCCGCACCATGCACCAAGTGCTGTAAATGGCACGATAGGGAATGCTCGTCGTTCTAGGGTAACTGCCACAACTGTGGCAAATCAGGTCACATGTCTCGAAATTGTCAGGCTCAGAGGAGCGAAATGTCTGCACAGAGCCAAAACCGTAGGAGTAATCAAATGCCTCGGGGAAACTATCAGGCAAACACGACTCCGGCGAGGATGTACTCCCTTACTCTAGCAAATGCAGAACACGCTAGGAATGTGGTGACAAGTACCATGTTATTGCTTTCGAATAGAGCCGTTGTTTTATTTGATTCGGAAGCAACCAATTCGTTTATATCTGCTAGTTTTTTGAAACTGTGTGGGGTTGAAACCCAAGTGATGGATGAAAGGTTGTTGTTGGCTACACCAACTGGAAGTATAACGATCTGTAGTAAAATGTTGGAAAATTGTCTAGTGGTTATTCAGGGAAAACAACTACTGGGGAACCTAGAAGTGTACGGCATGTGTGGATTCGACGTCATATTGGGGATGTATTGGTTATTCTCTAGTTATGCGGTGATTGATTGTCGTAGGAAGGTAGTAGTGTTCAGACCTCCTGGGAGCAGGAGTATGAGTTCGTGGGATTGTGTGTGCATTCGACGCCACAGATTCTGTCAGCTATACAAACTAGAAGGTTACTCTCAGAGGGTTATTAGGGGTACCTGGCTTGTGTGAAGGAACCACCTCGGGATGATGTGAAACTCGAAGATATCCGAGTGGTTAACGAATTTCTAGATGTATTCCTAGAAGACTTACCCGGTTTACCTCCTGATCGAGAGGTGGAGTTCGCTATCGAGTTGCTGCCAGGTAAGGCATTGATTTCTAAAGCTCCATACCGAATGACTCCAACTAAACTTAAGAAATTGAAGGAGTAGTTGCAGGATGTAATGCCCCGACCCCCTAAGTGGGTCCGGAGTGCTACTAATCCATTCATTTACCTGATAATCCACATTCTAATATCATTTATGCAGCGGAAAACATAACTATAATCTTCCAACAAATATAACACCTGAGTTTTCTAAATCTATCTACACACCATAATAAACCATGCTTCCACCTGTATTCACATATATACAGATCTCCAAAACATAACCTACATTTCCAGTATTTACAAACACCAATATATTTCACAACCATTCATTTCTCAGAAGACTTAAAGCATAAAACAAAAAACGTAAAATATTTACATCCCAAAATATTATCAAAATTATACCCTTTGCCTCAAAAGTGCTATAACAGCTCGAACTCTCTAAACTCGATCTCATGGAGGTCTTGAACAAGATAAGTTCATAATCGAGTGAGACACATCTCAGTAAGTGAAGAAACGACATATTAAAACAGTGTGTGGCCAACGTGAGTTTTGTATATAACATATTATTCATCATTTGCAAATCATTATCATAATTTTTGAAATCATTTTCAAATCATATTCAAACACATGTAAGATATTTTACCCACGAGATTACCTAAGGATAAGGGTGATTACCCACCCATAAAAGTAGCACCCCTCTGTTCTGATACATTATACAACCCAAAGGTCACAACTAAAGCATATAAGGGCACTCACCTTACACAGTAAGCCCTCAAGTGATAAATTAATCTTGTACTTACACAGTTCATACAAAAGTTTACTAGCAAAGGCTCCCAAGAATAGGGAAATCTACCCACCCATACAAGTAGTTTCCCTCTACCCTAGCACGTTCTGCAGCCTACTGCTACACCTGATACAATCAGGGCACTTGCCTTTCTCAGGAAGCCCTTGGGAGAAGAGTTTGCCTCGCCCAAACGTAACATGTTCTACTAGCATAAATACTGATAATACCATAATACATTATTTTGTTTGCCATTATTCTGCATTTCTCAACTATTCATGTAGTGACTCGAAGAATAATAACATTTTAATAATAAGAGGGAGAGAAAATAGATACAGAAACAGAAGGAGGCCGTAGACTTCATCGACGACATTACATTTTGGAGATAATATTAAACAATCATAATTTCAGAAAATTGCCAAGCTTCATCGACGAACACAGGGTTTTGTCGACGAGGGTCTTTAGAATTTCATCGACGAACACAAGGCTTCGTCGATGAGAAAATACCGAGAGACAGTTCGGCTTGCTCTAAATTTCGTCGACGAACATAGGGTCTCATCGACGAATTTTGTGAAGGGCTTGTCGACGAGGTGACGTGTCTCATTGACGAATTTGGCCCTATAAATAGTGGAAATCCAGGATTTTTATCATTTTTCACCGAGCTCTCTCTCTCTCCTTTCTCTCTTCGTTTCCAGCCCCACCAGTCGCCGGATCGACGATCCGAAGCTACCACGATGCTCCTGGTGGAATTCTCTACAAGTTTGCCGAAGCGGATCATTGAGAAAACGAAGTTGGATTTCATCCCAAATTCAGGGTAAGGTCTTTTGTTGAGTTTTTGACTTTTTGATAGTTATAGGAAATGATGTAGACTAAGAAATACTGATATTTTGTTCTGGGACATTGTGTTTTCAGGATGTTGAATTAGGAATCCTGCGGGTATATAGCCAGATTTTTATAGGGGCTTTTCAAAATTGAGGTAAGAGAACTATGCTATGTTAGGAGTTTTTGTAATGATATTAGAGATTTTATAGATGCATAACTCCACCATTTTACTATACAGAATTTTCAGAATATGAGTTTGAAACAGTATTTGTTTTATAATATAAGTTTAAATGATTGTGTGGCCTAAGTGATTTTCATGAGATGAAGCAATTTATATAGCTTTAATAATATATATATATATATATCATACTATACGGAATGCATGGAAGTAGACAGTATGTACAGTTTATATGGTTTTTCTCAATATACGAAATTATATAGAATATACAGATGTAGATATATATATATATATTCATAGAGATTATATAGAGAATGTACATGCATTTACAGTTTTATAAGAATAGTTTCTTGAAACAAAGATATATACACACATTTATATATATATATATATATATATATATATATATATATATATATATATACATGTATACAGTATTATTCAGATCGGTATTTATACCACAGCTTTATACAGAATTTAGTATGCCATGTTTCCTATTACCGTAATATACAGACAGAGATACAAAGGTAGCATCAAGATGCTACAGATGCAGTATACAGTTTTACAGTATATATAAATAGTACATAAAGATAGCGTTACGGTAATTTTGGAAACATGATGAAAACAGTAAAAGAGTATATATGTATATAGTATCAGATCCCTAAGGAAAGATACACAGACAGATACAGATTACAGAGCACGGTACCATTGCTAGATACAGATAGAGTACAACCACATATCTCAGATAGTATGTGGGTACCGTCAGCCGCGCTCGGAGAGTATGCAGCTCCCCAGTACACCGGGTTGAGGGGGCCGGTTTGACGAGATAGTAGCCAGTCCCGAGTTTAGGAGAGGATGCAGTTTGGCCGGGCTGAAGTACTGTAGAGTATGATGACTTATCTGGAGGACCGACCAGATGGAGCCCCGCCTACGGGCCGCACAACCCTGTCATGAGGGGTCAAATCATGACGTACAGAGTCCTAGGGATAAAAGCACAGTTATATATATATATGTTTATAGTTTTACAGTAAATGATGAATATAGTATGATATTACCAGTATGAAAAGTAGAAAAATAAATGATACAATATGTTTTAAATTGTGGAAGAAAGATATGTTTTACAGATGATTTATTACATTGCAATTCAGTTATTATTTTTAAAATATCCTTAATTTAGTTGTCACACACTAGTGATAGCATATTTCCACTTACTGAGCGTCGACTCACCCCATTATTCTGACATTTTTCTGGTGAGCCAGTGAGGTGAGTAGATCAGGCTCGGGAATAGAGTGTAGCTCAGATCACCCTAGTTATAGGGTGAGTTTTTGTTAGAGTGGTATATGTTTTTGGATAGATGACACTGGAGGGACATTTTTGTATGGTCTATATATTCTGGATTTTGGTATTGTACAGTTCATGTATAAATGGTTTTATGATTCGTGCTTCCGCTGCGTAGGAATGTTTATTGTATATATTTAAAAAAAAATTATAAGAATTTTGAGGTCGTTACAGTTCATGTTTCCATCTTTTACTTTTCATTTCATTTCACTTTACGTGGCTCTTTCCCATTTTACATTGTTCACATTTCACATTTCTTTTCCATTTCATTCATTTCAATTTTCATTTCATTTCATTTAATACCCAACATCTTTCAGTTGTTTTACCTAACATCTTTCAGCTGTTTTATCCAGTATTTTTCAGCTGTTTTACCCAACATCTTTCAGCTATTTTGTCACGACCTGTTCATTTTTCCACATTTTTTTTAATGATAATATTAATAGCACATTTCCCATATTCCAGTTCAGCAGGTCACAATCCACCTGGACCCGTGGGTACCAGGGATATATCAGAACATACAGCAGAAGTCTTAGCAGCAGAAAACATACAATCTCATGCATCTCATCATTTCATATATCACAATATACCAGAGTTACTACAACCACCGTATTTCCGTATATACATCTCAAAAATAAAACCTAGGGACATTTCCCCAAAAATCTAACTGTCCCTACAAAACTTACCCTTTCAAAGGGCAGATACACACACTAGTTCAGCGGGGCTTTTCCCACTCTCTTATCCTGAAAAGTTCATAAAATTTAGGGGTGAGACACCTCTCAGTAAGGGAAAATAAACTAATACTAGTGTGTGGCAACATGAGTATACCGTGTTCTACATATACCATACATATCATATTCAGTATTGTTTATCAAATTTAGGAAAACATATGTATATCAAAACATGGCAGAACATACTGCATTTCATAAGCATATCCCATCTCATATTATAATAATAACATAAAACAATCCTGGTAAGTTAGCTGGCTGTTGTCATGTATTACCCCCATATGACTGAGTTGTGTGGCTCGAAGGCGGGACCTGACAATGGTTGGTCGACCACTGCCAAGTCAAATAGTAGTCTGTAGGTCCGATAGGTCTACCCAGACTGGTCCGTACACCAGGGGCGATAACAGCACACTTCTTGTAAATAACCACATCGACCATCCAATCTCACACCACTCCGTACAGAGGCGTTAGCACAAATATCATGATCACGAAGACCATGGACACATAACAACGATACCGTGCAAGTGCTAGCCTAGACCAAGCCAATCAGGTTTTGATATCATATAATATATACTGAAACCATGATACATAAAAATCATATCATTAATTATCAACCAATCATATCAATTTATACATATACATATATCATGAAAATCATCGGCCCATACGCTAATATTACACATTTTATCATAGCTCGGCCTATACGCCGGCAAAACATAGCACAGCTCATACGCTGGAAAATCACACACATAGCTCGGCCAGTACGCCGGCAAACCATAGCACAACCCGTACGCTGGCAATCACACACATAGCTCGGCCCGTACACCAGCAAACCATATCATACAAATCTCAGCCTGTACGCCGATTTTCCCATCATAAAAATCCATATCATCTACATTCCCAAAAAACAGTATTTCACCACATTTTATACTCATGCCACACAAGTGGATTTTCATATATATAATCATACAATCATTTTCAAAGTATTTTGCAAATATAATATATATATATATATATATATATATATATATATATATATACATTTTCCGCAAATCAGATGTTAAATATATATATACATACATTTTCTCAAAACAAACTAGCTTAGTTTATTCTCTTACCTGAATCCTGAAAAGCCCCTAAGAAAATCTTCCCCACACCCGCAGGGTTCCCAACTCAATACCCTGAAAATGAAAACTCGCAAAATTAAAGTTCAGTATTTTCATGCGCACAACATTTCTTATAATTAACGCAAGACCAAATATGGCTTAAAAAGCCTTATCTCAACTCTGAGATGATTTCCAACTAGCCTTCTTCCACAATCTGCTCCAGTAGATTTGGAGAGAACTCTGCCAGGAGCATCGTGGTGACTTCGGATTGTCGATCCGGCGAAGATCTGGCCCGAAATTGACGAAAGAAACAAGGAGAACCGAAGGGGAGAGAGAGAGAAAAGAGAGATGGCTTCCTTAATAAGATAAAAATTCGGATTTTTCATATTTATAAGCAGCAGAATTTGTCGACGAGCCCGTCCTTCGTCGACGAGTTCTTCACAAATTTCGTCGACGAAATCCACCTCTCATCGATGAAATTCAGTCGGCTCAAAAACCCCTCCCGGTATTTTCTCGTCGACGAAGTCCTGTGTTCGTCAACGAAATCTTTAAAGCCTTCGTCAACGAATCCCCTGTATTCATCGATGAAGTCCTGCTGACCCCCTTTCCTTTAGTCCTTCCAAAGTTCAATGTCGTCAACGAAGTCGACGACCTCCTTTTGTTTCCGGTCTCTATTTCCCTTTCTTTATTATTTAAATACCATTTTAAATTCGGGTCGTTACATATTTTACCCAACATCTTTCAACTGTTTTACCCAACATTTTTCAACTATTTTACCCAACATCTTTCTGCTGTTTTACCCAACATCTTTCAACTGTTTTACCCAACATCTTTCATTTGTTTTACATGGTTGCATTAACACTCACATGCAGCATATTTCTTATAACATTTTTATATTCAGTTCATTTCTTGCATATCATGTATCTCTTATATGTATCATATTTCCACACAAAATTGCTATTTACTCATGTCATACTATTTAGCAATAAAATTCTTATATACTTCCTATAAAATAAGTCAACTCACATTTAACATTCACATACTGAAAAAAATACCTTTAATTTCTTAAATAATTATTCTAAAAAATATTTCACCTTCATCAGTTCAATTTCACATATATGTATCTAATAAATAGCCTTAAACTCAGAAAAAACATAATTTAAATGGTTGACATTTTAAACTCAAACAGAAACATATACACGTATATATAACACAATTTATTTTTCATTCAATTCATAAAAATTCTGGTTTAATATATTTTTTTTTCTTACCTGATTTCTTGAATTACGCTAACAGGGACCCCGAAAAATACCGGCGCCACTCACCCAGACCTTGAATCAAAAATCCTAATTCCATTAAATCGACCCTAAATAAAATAATATTTTAATATTTCCTAGGGTCATAAATTCTAAATAAATAATTATACCCTTAAATATAATCAATTTATCTTATTTCTCAAATCTCACTCTCGCTTTGGAGTGGGGCCTAGAAAACCCCAATTGGTAATTTACTCATGCCAAAATGACGACGATCGCGACTAAGGCCCCGTGGTGGTGTCTGATCGTCGATTTAATGGAAGATTTAAAGAGCAATTAGGAAAATGGAAAAAAAAATTACCTTTCCCTAGGAGTAGTACCTAAGCTACTCCCACGACAAATCCGCTCCAATAGAAATGTCGGCGGCAAAACTAAGAATCCAATGGCACCTTCCGTTTCTCGACCCGCCACAAATCCGTCGAGAAATTAAGAGAGAGAGAGAGAGAGAGAGAGAGGGAGGTCGGGCACGTAGGAAAAAAAATTTCAGGGGAAGGGGGATGCGGCCTTCTCTAGATCTCCTGAAGGTTTAACCTTCAGAAGTTTTACAGGTTTAACTTTCAGGAGCTTTACATATATACTTATATATATAATACAATTTATATTATATTACTTAATTAATAATAATAAATATTTAATTAATTAATTAATTTTTTTAATTTTTTTTTTTAAAATTTAATTTTAATTAATTAATTAATTTATTTATTATTATTTTTTTTTTATTTTTTGGTATCGCTACATAGGAACTACTGGATAAGGGCTTTATCAGACTTAGTGTTTCGCCCTAGGGAACTCCAATGTTGTTCGTGAAGAAGAAGGGCAAGTCGATGCAAATGTGCATTGATTACCATGAGATAAACAAGGTAATAGTGAAGAATCGATACCTATTGCCTCGTATAGATGATCTATTTGAGCAACTGTAGGGAACGCAAGTTTTTTCGAAGATCGATTTACGGTCAGGGTATCATCAGGTGAAGGTTAGGACTAAGGATGTTGCGAAGACTGCTTTCCGAGCCAGATACGGTCACTACGAGTTCTTAGTTATGCCTTTTGGGTTGACTAACGCTTTGGTGGTATTTATGGACCTAATGAATAGGGTTTTCCATGAATACATCGATCAGTTTGTAGTGGTGTTCATCGACGACATTCTGGTATACTCTAGGAGTTCGAAAGAACATGAAAACCATCTGAGGTTGGTACTTCAGGTATTACGGGAGAAGAAGTTGTATGCTAAGCTGAAGAAATATGAGTTCTGGCTGAATCAGGTCGCGTTTCTAGGCTATGTTGTGTCAAAGGGTGGTATTTTAGTTAATCCTGGTAAGATAGAAGTAGTGGTTGACTGGATGAAATCGAAAAGTGTGTAGGATGTTCAGAGTTTCCTAGGACTAACTGGGTATTATTAGCTGTTCATGGAGGGATTTTCTAAGTTATTTGGCCCTTTGACATGGTTGACGAGGAAGGGTGTGAGATTTGATTGGACCGACGAGTGTGAGTAGAGTTTCTAGGAGTTGAAATGCTGACTGGTCACTGCTCCGGTTCTAACCATCCCATCTGGGAATGGTGGTTTTGTGATTTATGGTGACGCATCGCTGAAGGCGTTGGGATGTGTGCTGATGCAACAGGGTAAGGTAATTGCTTATGCTTCTCGACAACTCAAGGAGTACGAGAAGAATTACCCCATGCACGATTTAGAGTTGGCGGTAGTAGTATATGCATTGAAGATCTGGAAACATTACTTGTACGGTATACAGTGTGAGATCTTCACGGACCACAAGAGCCTCAGATATTTTTTCACATAAAAGGAGTTGAACATGAGGCAGAGGAGGTGGCTGGAACTGATCAAGGACTACGATTGCAAGATTAGCTATCACCCAGGAAAAGCTAACGTGGTAGCTGATGTGTTGAGTCGGAAGTTAGAGCATGTGTCAGTATTTGCAGTAGTAGGTCAGCATCATATTATACGGGATCTGGAAAGTATTGGCGTGGAGTTGGTGGATGGTAATCATCAGGCTTTCATTGCTAGCTTGGTGATCTAGCCAACATTATTTGAGAGAATTAAAGTCGCGCGGGCTAATGATGCAGAATTAGTCGAGGTTGTAGAGAAGGTGTAGTAAGGGTTGGCTGTAGACTTTAACATCTCTGAGGGAGGTGTGCTGAAGTTTGGGACCAGGCTGGGTGTTCCAAACGACAAGGGATAAAAAGAATGATCCTGGAGGAGGCACATTGTTCTTTATATATGGTACTTCCGAGTAGTACAAATATGTATCAGGATTTGCCCGAATCTCTGGTGGAGTGGCATGAAACGGGAGATTGCTCTATTTGTAGAGCTTATCTGATGTATCAACAAATGAAAGCTAAACATTAGAAGCCAGAAGGGCCGTTGCAGCCATTGAGTATCCAGGAGTGGAAATGGGAGCACATCTCCATGGACTTTGTCACTGAGTTACCCAAAATGTCATCTAGGTAATCGTGGACATATTGATCAAATCTGCTCACTTTGTACCGATGAAGGTTAGCTACTCTTTGAGTAGGCTAGCAGATTTGTACGTGCAGGAGATAGTCAGAATGCATGGGGTACCAGTGTCCATTGTTTTGGATCGAGACCCGTGATTCACTTCTCGATTCTGGAAGAGTTTGCAGAAGGCACTGGGGACGAAACTTACTTTTAGTACAACATTCCACCCCCAGACTGATGGACAGTCAGAGAGGACGATATAGATCTTGGAGGATATGTTACGAGCTTGTGTGTTAGATTTCAGCAGTAGTTGGATTCAGTTTCTACCGTATGTGGAATTTGCCTATAACAATAGCTTCCAGGCTAGTATCGGGATGACACCATTCAAGGCATTGTATGGTTGAAGGTGTCGGTCTCTTTTGTATTGGGATGAGGTCAGTGAACGGAAGGTATTGGGTCCCGAACATGTACAACGAGCTTCTAAGAAGGTCAGATTGATCAGGGATAGGATTAAGTCAGCTCAGAGTCGGCAGAAGAGTTACGTGGATGTTCGCCGTCGTGAGTTGGAATTCGAGATTGGGGGTTAAGATATTTCTGAGAATCGCTCTGATGAAAAGGGTGATGAGATTCGAAAAGAAGGGCAAATTGAACACGAGGCATATCAGACCATTCGAAGTATTGGAATGATTGGGTTCGGTGGCCTAAAGGATTGCACTACCCTCAGCGCTCTCAAGGATCTATGATGTGTTTCACATATCCATGTCGAGGAGGTACATGTTGGATCCATCGCATGTGATTAGTTACGAGTCCTTAGAGATTGGGCATGTTTTGGCGTATGAGGAGATACTCGTAATTCTGAACCGTAAAGTTCAGAAGTTGCGTACCAAGGAGATACCGTTAGTGAAGGTATTGTGGCGGAATCACACAATTGAGGAAGCTTCTTAGGAGTTAGAGACAAAAATACGCCAGAAATATCCACAATTGTTCTAAATGGTACTTTCGATAGCAGGTTCGGTACGGGTATGTACATATGTATGTAATATTCTGTTATCGTAGTAATGTGGTGTGGTTAGTCTCTGGGAGAGTATGTGATATTGTGAGCTCCCGAGACAGCGTATGTATGTAACCACGGTATTCCTCCACCATAAGTGAGGGTGTGTATGTATTTGGGATGGGGCTTTTATGTGGGTGGCCGCCGGCTCTTCCTAGAGTGGGGTATGCGTTTGAGTATGTAGTGAGTTGGTAAGTGAGAGATTACAAATTTCGAGGACGAAATTTTTGTAAGGAGGGGAGGTTGTAAGAACTCGACCCGAGGTATGTAGATTGAATAAATGCAAAAGGGTAAAAAGGTAAATTTTGTAGGCTTCGTCAACGAAGCCATTGTTCCCGTCGACAAAGGCCCTCATACTCTCCATCACCAAAATTCAGAGCCTCGTCGATGAAGAGATACCAAATGTGTTGTAAAATATCGGAATAGGGTTCGTCACCGAAAGGGCCGGTATGTCGATGAAACGTATGGATGATTCATCGACGAAGACGCCATCTCGTCGACGAGGTTGGCCGGGTCAAAGGGGCTATAAATATCTGTTTCATTTGCTTCTTGGCTAAGTAAGCCAAAACTCTCTCTCTCTCTCTCTCTCTCTCTCTCTCTCTCTCTCTCTCTCTCTCTCTCTCTCTCTCTCTCTCTCTTTTCTCGATTCTTCGTCGTTCGTCGCTTGATTTGGTGATCTGACGTCGTTGCGTTGATCAGGGGAGGAATCTCTACATTTTAGCTGATCGAAAATTCGTTTCAAGGATTTTCGGATTTTGACCAAAAAATCAAGGTAAGGGTTTGATTTCAGTTTCATTTTGGAATATATGTAGTAATACGAATTGTAGTGAAGTATAGTTCCTGGATGTTTAGGTTTTGGTGGCTTGGTTCGTAGTTTTGGAGTTGTAGAGTTCATGTTTTGGTATTCGGGAAAAGGTAAGGGGATTCTATTTATATCAGTTACTTTTGAAATCGGGATCGGTAAACCTGTAGTTTACGATCGTATGTATGTTTTAGTTATTTATTTGGAAAAATCTATCGGGTAAAAATGCGAGATTTTCAGGTTACAATTTTTGAAAAAATTTGAGGGTTTCGGGTATCATCTCTATTTTGTTTGGGAAATCGTACGTTGTTTTTAAACTATAGTATTGAGATGACCGTACCCATATTTGCATTAAACTGTATTCTTGAACTGAAAACGATATGATTTTTTGTATACCAAATAAATGTGGAATAAATGGTTGTATGTAAAATGTTCCAAGTTTTTGTAAAAACAGCTAATGGCGGCTAATTACCGTACGCTAATGAGTATAGGGACATAAGTTCCAAAATGGTTTTAGGTTTTGTAAATCAGCTAGTGGCGGCTAATTACCATACGCTGAATCAGTTACTGACGACTAATTACCGTACGCTGATGCCATGTCTCGGTTAATTACTGTGGGCGAGAGTGTCCGGCTCTATATCCGAGGGTGTGAAATATTGTCTGTTCTTTCAGGCTGGTCACCGATGGGTGTGAGCTACACCGTACCAACAACGATACTGCTGTGAGGCTTCGGTTATTGCGGGGTATCGGGTGCTTGAGTGTGATGACATTGACCATATGTTTGGTAACGTATGTACTGGAACAGATTTTTGAAAAATACTGGAACTGTATTGAGCTGTATTGAACTATCTTGTACTGTATTGTATTGTGTTATGTTTTACGCCAAAATAACACTCATATATGACACACTAATATAACCTACTTTCTTCCTTACTGAGAGGTGTCTCACCCTAAATATACAAATATTTTTCAGGTCCTTCGGGTAGCCGAAACTAGCATCCCAGCGTCCGGAAGCGGGGGTGTTGTTTAGCTACGTTTAGTACTTGTGTAGGTACAAGTTTTATAACCAGGTTGTCATTGTTTGATTTTGTAGACACTCGGGGTATGTACTATAATTTTGGGAACGTATATTCTAGTTCTGTATAGACTCTGGTATGGTATGATGTATGTATAGAAAGAATATTTTTCACTGTGTATTTGATGAGTATGGATATGTATGTGAATGTATATAGGGTTCACGTGTACCCCACGGGGTCAGACCTTCATTTAGTATTGTATTATGTATGTTTAATTGATATAGAGACAAGTTAGGTTACTATATTCACACCTGGGACCCATCTGTGGGTTCGGGGCGTGGCACATTGCATGCATGATGTGGATGGAAGCTCAGTGATAACCATAAACTAACCTTAGGGCATCTATCCCTTCATAAAAAATCTTTTCATTAGAACTAAAAATCATAGAAAAAGGTTTTAATCAGTTAGGGTAAAAGACAGGCCTAAAATTAATTTTACAAAGATTTCGGCCGACCGATGTTGCATTTTTAGGCTTAATTAAAAAGTCTCGATCGACCAACCATTTTTAATTAAGAAGCCTCAGCTGACCAACCATGTTCATAGGAAGTTCTTACATGCCCCGACCGACTGACCTTTCAGTTAAAAAAAAAACGTCTCGGTCGACCAGTTACATGGACTGGCTATCCGGCCCTTACCCACGGTCAACCGAACCTAGTTTTAAATTCAAATTTACTATGATAGGACAACCGATCGGCTAATGCCACGGTCGACCAAACCTCTCGGGTTCTCGAATTTTTACTGTGCTAATCTTAGTTAAATTTTAATTAAATATTTTTAAAAATTCTCATTGTGTCCCTAAGGGTTATAATTTTCAGAAATTCTATATATACCCCCTTTATAAGCAAGATTAGCAACTTGATTAGCTCAAAAATTCTCTCCAATTTAATGCTTAAATTTTTACTCTCTTTCCATTTTCTTTTGAAAAATCATACTTGAAAGAGAGCTTTAATTCTTTTCTTTACTCTCTTCTTTAGCAAATAAATTGCTCTTAAAGATTGTTTAAGAAATCATTTGTTTGAGCATCTATATTATTTTTTTAAAGCATATACTCTCACCTTTTCTTTTGTTTTTGAATATCATTTTGTGAGAGTTAGCTTAGAGTTTCTCTACTTATTTTATTGCTAAATATTTGTGGGAGAAAATTCATTATAACTTGTGAATCTTTGCATATCCATTGTAAGATTCAAAGGCTCATTTGTATTTGTTTGCAAAAATCTTTTTGAGCCAAAAATCCCAACTCTCTTGAGCTATATTCTTGAACATTATTTTTGAAGAAAGCTTTTGAGATTTAAGATCTTTGGAGATTCTATTGTGCATCTATATTTTTATCAAAGATCACTTACATTTATTTGTGAAAATTATTTGAAGGCATAAACCTTAGGTTCTCCTACATCTTCATTGAAAAATATTTTTTTGGGAGAAAACATTTGTTAGGTTATAAATCTTTGAAGTACTTTATCATATATATCATTAGCAAAGATTACAAAATCATTTGATAAAATTACCCACACCCTACTGAGCATTAATTCTCATCATACTAGAACGTGCACCGAATAGACTTAGACCCGAAGAAAGTCCTGGACTGGTTAAGACCTGGTTAGGAGAAGTAAGAGCACCATCTAGTAAGGTGTACAGATTGTGGCTTAACCTTGAAATTTGAGTTAGGGAGTGTCTACCCCGTAAGGACAGTGTAAACGGTGTCGCTCCATCCGTTAAGTGAGCATTTAGTGAATCCTCTTGTTGGTGAGCTTGAGGCGGGGACGTAGGCAATATTGGCCGAACCCTGATAATATTTACTGTGTCACTCTCTTCCCTACGCTATTTAATTTCCGCACTTGTATGCTTATATTTAAATTGTTATAAATGTTATTTGTTATTATCTGCATACACTTTTACTTATAAGATTTGAGATTGACTGGTATGTACTGAGAATGCTATATTTGCTTTAATTATCTGCTCAATAGTTTTTATTGGGCTTTGAGCTTACTTAGAAAGACCTTAAGTTGTGTTATACTATTTGTAATTGAATTTGACCTAAGAATTTTTAGAATACCCAATTCACTCCTGTAGAGACCCGGAAAATAGTAATTAATGAAATAATAAAGAAAAGAGGAAATTTGGTTTGGCACAGGCCAAGCCGTCAACGGTTTTTGTGGAGCTTAAAAAAACGTTGACGGTTTTGAGTTACTGAGGCCAGGTAAGGGTAAAACAATGAAAATGGGTTTGGTTCGACGGTTTTGCCCATGGACAGCTATCGACAAATAGCCACAAAGTTTATTTTCATGGAAAAAAATTTCTCTCTCTCTCTTCGATTTTTGGCCCGATTTCAACCCGAATTGAAGGATAAATGGCATTTTGGGATCCCGGCGACGATTCTTCGCAGTTTAACTGGAGCGGTTTCGCTATTTAGGCTTTCCAAGCACCACTCCAAAATTAGGGTAAGGAAGATGTTTTTCATGTTTAATTAATTATTGGAAGAATATAAGCTTAGGAGTATTAAAATGGTAAATATTTTGGGGTTGAGCTTACTGAGTTAGGGTTTGTGCGAGCACCACAGACATAGTTTTGGGATCCCTGTAGGCACATTTCCAGGAAACATGTAAGGGGAATAGATTATGTCAAGCATGAAATCTTACTGATTAAATTATAATATGTGATTTCTGAGTAATATGTGTGTGTGTGTGTGTGTGTGTGTGTGTGTTTTGATTATATAGATTTGTGAGAATGGGCACTTTGGAAATGATATATGTATGTTTGAGATTGGGTTATTGAGTTTGAGAAAAACCCTAAAGATAGTTATACCAGTATTTTAAGCAGAATATTATTATAGTATAAGTTATCACTCAATCCGTGTGGCATGAGTTTGAAAGTCATGTATAATTAGATTTGTCAGTTTCTATGATAAAAATATATAGGCAGAGGTAAGATTATATACAATATTACAGCGTCCTATATACGACTATAGTACATATTTTATACAGTATTACAACATCCTTATAAGACTATAGTACAAATTTTATACAGACTTACAACGTTTTATATATAACTACAGTACAACATTTGATACAGAATTACAGAATGATAGCACCCTATATAGAACTACAGTATGATAGTATTTTATATAGAATTATAATATTTCAATGATTTTATATAGATTTATAGTATGACAATTTATACTGAGTTGTGAATGAAATCATGATGATACCAGTGCAGTCACACTTCTCAGATAGAGTGTTGGTGGTATACAATCGATCGTGCCATTGAAGTGTCGAGTTACCCCCTGGAGTCCAGGCCAGTTGGGTAGGCAAATCGTACTCATAGATACAGATACAGATACAGATACAGATATAATTGACTTAGTCTGGTTAGGCCAACCATGGCTAGATCCCATCTTCGGGTCGCACAACCTAGATCATGCGGGGTTAATTCATGACATTGTTGTTTATCCATCCAAGACAGTTCTTCTATGCATATATGCTTATTTACTTATACAGAATTATTGTTAGCTTTGGTGCAACCCCAAAAGGGGGGTGAATTAGGTATTTAAAAATTATCACCTAAGTCAATCGGTTTAACAATAGTAGTACACAACCTAGGGTCAGTCTATGTAATCAATAAATAAGCCTACACGTGCAGTAAAAGTAAAGTGCGAAAAAGTAAACAATACATGCAATATGTTATCGAGATTCGGCCAAATTGCCTACGTCCCCGCCTTGACTACACCAGCACAAGGATTCTTCTACGACTCACTTAAACAAGTGGAGCGGCACCTAATACAACACGCCTTACCATAGTGGGGTACCTAACTTTCCTAACCGGGTATAAGCCGATCCGAGACTATTCCACAAGGCCAGTCTCCCTCTTCAGGCCTACGCCTAGAATACAACAAATGATATGAAATTTTTATACACAGAAATACGCTTCTTCACAAACAGATATGTACACCAGTATAGCTCAAGCAATATTACAAGCATGTATGATATGTAAATATGCTTAGTGCTCTAATGTGTGCTAATCACTCAAATAAGTATAGAAAATCAATCTAGATCAAGAGTGTATATCTAAGCAGGATTTGAAACACAATATTTGAATATCACAAAATCATATCAAGGTTTCAAATATGCTAGCAAGCTGATTCAAACAAATTCAGCAAGATATCCTTAATATACTAAGCACAAGGAGGGTTTGAATGCAAACTTTGAAAATAATTTTTGCACACAAAAATATAGACTTAAGTGTCTTACAATGACAATGCAAGAACCACAACCTTCTAAGTCTTTCCACTCAAGATTTATCAAATAAATTCGATGGAAGAACTTAATGTTATACTCAAATAAAATCAACCAAACAATATAGCAAATGAGAGTATGAGCTAGTGAGATTAAGCACAAGCACTTTAGAAATACTCACAACACTTGAAAGATCAAGAAAAATGAAGTGTATAAGTGTTTGGGAGTAGTATAGGCTAAAAAGAGATTTTTGAATTTGAGAGAATTTTGGCCTTAATCAAATTGCTAATCACTTGCTAATTATTGCAAATAAACATGTATATATAGGCAAGGGGTAACTTTTGACTGTTGGGGACTCAATGGGGATAATTAGAAAAGTTTAAAATAAGTTTAGAAAAATTAACCCAAGTAATCCCTTTTAATTTTCGATAAAAATTAATTTAACTCACGGATTTTGGGTGCCCGGTTTGAGGTTCGGGTGCCCGAATAGACTCACTTAGAAAATCTGTTTTTAAAGGTTCTAGTGCCTGAAGTTAGGGTTGGTTGGCTGAACAAAAGACAGAAACTTTCTGTCCGCGATTCGGGTGCCCGAAGCTAAGTTCGGTCACCCGAACTCTTTTTGAACGCGAAGGTTTGGGCACCTAGGTTGGTGAAAAATGTTCTGACACGAGTTCGGGTGACCGAAGAGGATACGTTCAAATTGGTTCAGTCTGCTGAGCAAGAAGTCAACAATTTGACTTTGTCTAGGGTTCGATCGCCTAAGGCGTTTTAAATGCCATAGGTTCGGTCGCCCAAGCTCTCTCAAGTTTTTCAATTTAAGATCCAATTTTGCTTTATTTAATTCCCCAGATATAATAAGTGATCTTGGGGACTATATGTTGTGTAAGTACCTAAGGTCCAACTAGGGTCTGTTTAAGCATACCTACCTATCATACATGATGCAAATTATTACAAGTCATAGGAGTGTACAATCCATAATAATATTACATCCTAGAATAAAGAAAATGAAAAAAAAAAAATTACAAATACAACACAAAACTTCTTCATTCATCGGCACGAACACCGCACGCTATCATGATGTCTTTCAGTTCGAATACGCATGCAAGGTGAACCTACATGCAAGCATTAGTACAACCATTAGTACCAAGAGTATTTGTCATGATCAAAACTGGGTGTGACGTATCAGGCCAATAAATATTGTCTTATATAGATTATGATGAGAAAGGAAAGTATGTATTTTGAAATACATTTGTATATACGTGTTTACAGTTTTACATGATTTCATAGTGAAAGAAAAGGAAACTAATGGTTGTATATTTTGAAACACTAAAACTCATATTGCCACACACTGATAATAATCTATTCCTTCTTACTGAGAGGTCTCACCCCAAGAATTTAAACATTTCAAGAAATACGAGGAATCAAAGTTAGAGTGCTCCGGGGCAGGTTCTAGATAATATTGTTGGAAGTAAGTGTCTGTAATAACCCGAACTCAGAAAAAGAAAAGAAAATAAATAAAAGGTAAAAGGGGGAAAAATAAAGGGGGGAAAAAATTTAAAAGGGTATCAAGTAGGGACTTGTCGATGAATTTGTTCTCCTCATCGACGACCATCCTTTTAAGTTTCGTCGACAAGTACACGTGTCTCTTTGATAAGGAATTACCGAGAGCAAGGGAAATTCAAGTTTCTAAACACTTCGTCTACGAACATTTTGACCTCGTCAACGAAGGCCTGGTTATAAATAGGCCTTGGATCCTTTTTTTCACGAATTTTTCTCTCCTCCCTCATTTTCTCTCTCTAGGTTTCGATTTTTCTATTGATTTTCTTCAAATCCAGCCCGGATTTAGCTCGATTCCCTGATTTAGCCCAATTCGACGATTGGAAGCTACCATGAGATTCTTGAGAAGATTTTCTGCAACGTAGGCGGAGCAGATTTTCAGTTTGGAGTATTTGGACAACATTCCAAAATCAGGGTAAGTAGGGTATTTTAAGTTTTATTATTATTACGGAGTTTATAAGGTCTAGGGAATGATAAAATAGCATTCTATTGAAGTTTGGGTTAATAAACTCGGGTTTTTGAATTAGGGTTCGGGTGAGTGCCGCAGGCGACATTACGAGGTTTCCATGGGTGTAATTTAGTAAACCAGGTAAGGGGAAAACGTTATAGCAATTTTTTATTAATTTTCAATGGGTTAATTTCAAGAATACAAATAATATATATATATATATATATATAGATTTGATTTATCTTATCAGTTAGGAATTTGAAAAATAATAATTTTGATTATATTTTATAATAGAGAAAATTCGTGTGGTAAGAAAATAACTTTCATAATTAAATGGTTGCGAAAACTGCTTGATTACGACTGTTGTTCGCATATGGCTACCGATTGGGTTATAAATACTGTTTGATTGTGAATACTGTGCAACTATGAGTATTGTTTGATTGTGAAGAATGCGGTAAATGTGTTGATGTGCCAAGGTGATTGGTTATGCAATGGATGTGTGATGTTCTATGGTTCATGTAAATTGCGATATAGTGCTGGCAGTGGTATGAGGAGGTCGTTATATCGTACATGATATAAATCGTCATATAACATTGGCAGTGGTATGAGGAGGTCGTTATGTGGGCATTTATATTAAGGGGGTAAAACATTGGCAGTAGAATGAGGAGTTTGTTTTATTGATTTACTATGAACGGGGTTGTGTGTGTAGATTAGTGACCTGTGTGGGCCACGATATATTACTATGTGGTGTTAGTCATGTGTGGACCGTGTATTCTGTGAAAGTGTTAGTCCTGTGTGGATCGTGTGTTTTATATAGATGAGAGTCCTGTGTGGACTTTGATTGCTATGTGAATATGGTCCTTATGTGGGTGTGAATGAAGATTGTGTGTATTTCCTTTGTGGATTGGTTGTGATATACGTATACATGTGGAACTCTGTAAAATGATTAGCATTGGATGCGTATAACTTTAATTACATAAGTATTTATGGTAAAGTAAAATTCTCCACCGAGGGTTTACTGAGAAAGGCGAGTGCTCTGATAATTATCTGTTGCTACCAGAACAGAGGGAAGTTACTTGTATGGGCGAGTAAGCTTCCTTATTCTCAGAGACTTTGCCTGAATACATAACCCGCGAGCTTACTGAGTAAGATGAGTACCCTAGCATTAGTATTAGAGCATAGGGAAGCAACTTGTATGGGCGGGTAATCTTTCTTATTCTCGGAAATTATCAGTAAAAATAATTATGAATGTGTATATGGTATCTGATATCTGTGTTGCTATTAATGATGTGACTTCTCAGCTTCTGTGTTATTGATTATCAGATAATTATTTTTGGTATGTATTAAACTTTCTACCACACATTGTTTATAGTTTTTTCTTCCTTACTAAAAGGTGTTTCACCTTGGCAAATTGTTAATCTTTTTAGGTTCTTCAAGTGATCGAGCTTAGAAAGCTCTGGGGCGGGGTTTAGTTTTGTGAGTGCCTAAAGAAACAAATATATGTTATCTGTTATGTTTAATTCTTTTCGGGAATGCATTTATATTGGCAGGAACTGTGGTTATGGTACATTTATGGGTTGTATATATGTTATAGTCTTTTGGTATTGATCTTGATGGTGTCACATTTCGTTTTACTGCGTGAAGGGATCAGAGACACCTATTGATTGATTCTAACACTTGGGTCCACTTCGGTCGGGTTCGGGGCGTTGACATGTGTCTGTGAGTTTGAGTAGCTTAATACAGTGCATAATTTGTAATAGGTTGTAAATATGTGTATGGGAAGATACTTATATGTTGATGAATGGTTGTAGAACTCTTGTACTGTATCTGGAATTTTATATGTATGTTTCCACTGTTTAGTTCATAAATTGTCTATGGTCACGTTTACCCATTACCCCACTTCGGGATCAGGACAGTATAGTTTGGTATCTAAGCAAACTCATTTTATGTGAAAAGAGAAAAATATAGCAAAATTTTTGGGTTGTGACAATCCCTCCTCCTCTTGAGAATACACCATTCCTATCAAAGCGCAATCTAGTTGAATTTGAGTTTAACATATCAAAGTCAAGTTGAGTTTTGAATCTAAAATTTTTTAGTGGAGTTATCACATTGTGTTGACTCTAGCTTAACTTGAATACACACCCCCACAACTACTAGTATCAAACAAAACCATAAGTTACTCTCACCAAAAAAGAAACATAATTTTCCAATTCTTAAGAAAAAAAAAAAAAAAAAACCAATCTAGTACATGGCCTCACGAATTTGTCCTATAAAAGGCTCCTCACATAGTTGGAGTTCAAACCATCCTTATAAGTTCAAGATCTCCTTAGTACACATCCGATGTAGAACTATGACAGACTCTCTCGTCCAATCTCTGACACCCTCGTCAGAGTGACATATACCTTTGTGTAGGATCCACTCATATGATAGTACCCTCATGATAGTTCTAATAACAAATGTAACGGTCCTAAACCTAACTTCGGTGAGGTATTATCTGCTTTGACCCACTAGCCTCACGGATTTATCTTATAAAAGACGTCTCACATATTTAGAGTCCAAATCATTCTTATAAGTCCAAAATCTCCCTAGTACACATCCAATGTGGGACTGTGACACCAAACTTTCATTATAAGCACATATAGCTCCACACCAATGACAAATAACCCAATAATTTCCACATCTTAATGAAATAACACTAATAGGGAACATAAGCTATACAAAGAAACAAATTCTCAGCAAGTATGTTTGGTAGTTTGTACCTTTTATCTATTTGATGACTCCCAGCCCTAATCCCCTAGATGCATGTCAACTTGTTATGGATTAGTCTACATTGCCAACCATGTTTGTCATTTGTCAAAGTCCTTTTCATTTAGCTTTCTTCTTCCAACTTAAAAGTTAATGTTCAACTTGAAAGAAGACAACACCCTTTGAAAAGGATGTGTTGTAAGGTTAGGAAAAATACAAATAAATAAATAAATAAGCAGTAGCTTTTTTTTTTATTTTTTATTATTTATGTTATGTATTTAGTGGCTACAAATCGACAATACTCCAACTCTCCAAGTGAATAATTCTTGTCCATTCAATCATTTTTTATAATTTTCTTTGTTCGTATATGCATGTGCGCACAAACTATGTGTTCGGTAGAATAAGCAATACAAATTCAAACAAATAAAGTATAATATAAAAGATTCTTTGAGTTGATATACATTGAAAGTTCTAATTATTATATAAATTGAACACCAATCTAAATTGTAAGTTGGCTTTTGCTTAGGATATTCAACTTTTTTCCCTTTTAAAATGAAAATGAATTTCCTTTGGGTTCGTGGATCTTTTGTGACAACTCATGCAATAGTTAGCTAACCCTAATATTCCGGCTTTTATCTTCGTAAAATTAAAAACAATAACTCTATCATTTCAATTTTTACTTTGATAAATTAAAAATAAAAATGAAAAATATTTTTCACAAGTGAACCGAGCTTCATCTTTTGTGTGAGGAAGTTATGTCGCTCATCTTATCTTAAGAATTTTTTTTTTTTTTTTACATGTAAATTGTATCCCTTAAATGTCATTTTAAGAAATATTATGAAAAGCACAAATAATTGGCATAAAAAGAAATTTTGAAATCCAAAAAATTGCAACAGCTTGAGAACAAAAGGAAGTGAAGCATAGAATCACAGCAATAAACCATGTCTACAAAAACACAGGTAGTATATAAATTTATCTCCACAGATGCTCAAGGGAGCAAACTGAATTATCAATGAATCTGAAAGCCCACAACCCCAGACATGTACAACAAAATAAAATTAAGAAATATGAAAAATAAATTCCCAAATGGAATGCAAATAAACAGACAAAGCACTAAGAGGAACCAAGATGTAAATTCAACTCACTTACATTTTGATTCAACTTAAACTCAAATGAACTTGAGTAGGTTAGTAAGTCAAGTTTGAGTTTTGTAACACAATTAGCGAGTCTGGGTGGACCTTTGTTTTTAATATTTTATAAGTAAAAATGTAAAATATTATAGATTTGTTATCGATTTTTTTTTTCAGAATTGAGATTAATTGAGTGCCGTTTTCAGTTTTAAGAACCCGCAATCTAGTTGAATTTGAGTTCAACAAATCAAAATCAAGTTGAGTTTTAAATCTAAAATTTTTTAGTGGAGTTGAATTCAAATATCATATTGTGTTGACTCTAGCTTAACTTGAATACATACCCCACAACTACAAGTAGCAAATAAAACCATGAGCTACTCCCAGAGAGAGAGAAAAAAAAAAAAGCAATATAACTTTCCAATTCTTAAAAATAAAAATAATAATAATAAAAAAAAAACAGGCAGTTTGGTGCATAAAGTTCCCGTGTCTGCAGGGTCTAAGGTAGGGGCGGAATTGATGTATAAGTATGCAACCTTACCTTATATTTTTGTTAGAGGCCTCAAATCACAAAAATCAAGCTTACAAAAGAACCCAATTCTAAAATAAACTTTAAACACCAAACAAACATCCACCTAAACCAAAAAAAACATATACCGCCAATAGCCCACATTGAAATTAAAACTACACAAAAATTAAACAAAAAACAACTAATTACTTAATCTAATAAGCCAAGTGTAACGATTTTGGACCCAACTCCGGTGAGGTATTATTTGCTTTGACCCACTAGTCTCACAAATTTATCCTATAAAAGGCGCCTCACATAGTTGAAGTCCAAGCCATCCTTATAAGTTCAAAATATCCCTAGTACACATCCAATGTGGAACCATGATAGACTCGCTCATCCGATCGCTGACACCCTCGTAAAAGTGACTTACACCTCTGTATAGGATCCACTCATCAAATAGTATCCTTAGGGTAGCTCTGCCACCAAATGTAAACGGTCTCGGACCCAACTTCACCGAAATATTGTCCGCTAACGGTCCTCGACCCAACTCTGGTGAAGTATTGTCCGCTTTGACCCATTGACCTCACATAGTTGGAGTCCAAACCATTCTCATAAGTCTAAGATCTCCTTAGTACACATCCAACGTAGGACTGTGACAAGCTCTCCTACCCGACCTCCGACACCCTCATTAAAGTAGCTTACACCTATGTGTAGGATCCACCCACATGATAATACACCTAGGGTAGCTCTGATTCCAAATATAATGGTGTTGGAACCAACTCCAATGAAGTATTGTCCATTTTGACCCACTGACCTCATGAATTTGTCCTATAAAAAGCATTTCACATAGTTGATGTCCAAACCATCATTATAAATCTAAAATCTCCCTAGTATACATCCAATCAGGGACCGTGACACCAAGCTTTCATTATAAACACATATAGCTCCACACCAACGACAAATAATCCAATAATTTCCACATCCTAATGAAATAACACTAATTGGAAACATAAGCTATACAAAGAAACAAATTGTCAGCAAGTCTGGTCGATAGTTTGCACCTTTTACTTTGAATTCAAACTCATTTGATGACTCCCAGCCCTAATCCCTTAGACGCATGTCCACTTGTTAAAGAACTGATATAAATAAACTACTGCAAGAGGAAACAAGTTTCAAATAGTACTTGAAAGCGCCTGTTTCAGTTGTGAAAAATAATTTTCTTCTCCTTTTTCGTTTTTCCAAGAAGTAAAAGAATGCCTTCTTGTTTTTCCTTCCAGTTTTTCCAACGTTCATGTTGAAAAATTAGAAATCAATAAAAAATGGGTTTCCAGGCTTTTTATACTAAGGGTATGTATGTTTGAAAGATATTACTTAAAAAAAAGAAAAGAAAAAGAAAATGAGAAGAAAACCTATTTTTCATTATATTTTTGTTTTATATTAAACACTATTAAAAATAAAAGTTTATTTTAATATAATTAAAAATATAACACAACCAAATATTAATGATGAGTAAAATCAAAATTTTGTTGATAGATTTGGTATATTTTTTATTTTCTTTTTCACTTCCTTTGATAACCAAACATGAAAATGCAAATTTCTTGATATTTTTCTTTCTTTAGTATTTTTTGAGTTCCAATCTGATCCTGAATGTTGGGAAACTAGAAAACAAAATGATAATTTTGTAACTTTTTTGAAAAGTAAAAATGAAAAATAAATTTACGCTCCATAAGTAAACAAGCACTAAAGTTTTTAAATTCTATTCAAATATCAAATAAAGCATCTTCTATAGGAGAAAAAAAAATCATTGGATTTGATTGGAGGAATGATTTTATGTGAGAAAAGAAAAAATAATAATAAGAACGAAATTTATTTTCCCCTATATTTTCCTTTTATAAAAAATACTATAAAAAAATAAAAATTTATTTTAATATAACTAAAAATTAGGAAAAACTATATATCAATAATGTGCATAGATTTGGTATATTTTTTATTTTCTTTCTCACTTTTTTTGATAACTAAACATGAAAATGTGAATTCCTTAATAATTTCCTTCCCTTTTCCTAATATTTTTTGAGTTTTGATGTCTTAAGAAACAAGGAATTAAAAAAGGATGAGACATCCTCAAAAAACAACAGGAAATCTAACCAAGCTAGCAGTTGAGAAAAATAAAAATAATAAAAAGCCAAGAAACCAAAAAAAAAAACACATTAGAGAAGGCCATACTACCAAACACAACCAATCACGTTAAATATTAGAGAAAGCCATACTGCAAAACACCCAAAAATGAACACTCGCAAGGAGGCCAAAAACACAATCCTGTCCCAAATCAATATGAAGCAAGATCCTTGAAAATCCAAGCATTCCTTTCCAACCTAAATTACCGGTCACAAACCTACGATTTCATTTTGCCTCCCAGAGCCAACAAAATCAATCAACAAGAAATCCTCCAAAGATTGTGCGCAAATCCAACGCTCCCTCAACAAACAAAAAAGCTCACTCCATGAGCACTGGGCCACAGAGCAATGAAGAAATAAATGAACATAATCCTCACTAGTAGCACAACACATTACACAGATCAAGGGAGAGGAACATCAACATCAATGTTGAACCACCCCCCCCCCCCCAACTTTCTCAATTTTGAAGGAACCTAAAGAGGAATTTTTGTCACTCAAGATCACAGATTGATGTTATTATTTAAAAATCCCTAGTCATAAATAGATAGTTAATCAAAAACGGAGTTAAGGAACTCAAACCTGGAGGTGGGCTTACACTTCCTCTTGAAGAACATTTTCACCCCTCAAATTCTTAGGCTCTTAGCCTTCTTATCTTTTCAGTCATAGTCTTCGCTTTCTTTGTTTTCCAAAATACACCTACAGAAGCAAGGCACAGACCAAGATTATTATTAGTGTAGATAAAAAGAAACTAAACCCTAAAAAGCAATTTCCTTCAAATAAGCAGCATTGTTCATGTTCTACTAAAAATATATATCTACCTCAATTGTCATTATCATGTGTAATGAATAATTTTTTTCTTTTCACATAAAAAATAACTAAATCAAATAAAGTCATGTTTTAGTAGTCAATGGCATGGCTGAAAAAAGAAAAAAAATTTAATCAAATTTTAAAAAAGAAATAATCAAGTAAAATAGTATTTTTATTACCACAAGATTTGGGGATCACTTTAGACTACAAAAAATGGTCCTTTCAGAGGCATTTATTGGATGGACTTGCAAAAGGACTGCCATGCAGCCATTCTTTAGTCTTCTACATTTGTATTGATCTTTTTTTGGTTGTCTTTTTCTTGCTTTCTTTTTAATTGAAGGGTACCTTTTTCTCCTAGTTGAGCATTTTCTTTTCACTTTTCTAATATAACTCTTCATCAAAAAATAAATATATCTTGTTTTTACCAGAACAAATTTGCTTTATCTACGTGGGAATTTCATCATTGAGGCTCTCCACAGCCAGGGGGTTATTGGGAGCCATACTCACAAATAGGTTGAAAACATAATAATGCAAATATACATAGTAAACAAGATAAAGTTTGTTCATTTTCATACATCTGCCCCAGAAGTTACCTTGATGAATAGTTCATACAGAACCGCTTTAAATGTTTAACTTTTTATATTTGTTCGAATAGATCTTATGTGGGGCCCACAGACTGCATGGTTGAGACACCAGCTAGGGTCCTTTTTTCATCTCCAGCAGAACCACTCTATGTAGTATATCAATTATTGGCTCCACAAAGTTTGAACCTAAGACGTCCCCTGTGAACATCTCTCATCATACAGTTGAGTGTTCCATAAGGGACCAAACATGAAAAATTCTCAAACCAAAAATTGATTAAGAAATCTACTAAAGAAATGATAGCATAGTAAAAAAATAATGAAATAAAAAAGAAAAGATTTGTACAACACAGCACATTCAAAAAACACAAAAGAAATAATGCTAGTTTACTAAAGAAAGCCACAAATATCCATGTAAAATAGATACTACGTAACCAAGAAATATGGCAAAACATCATTTATGAAATACAAGTCTTACATCATCATCACTGAGAATACCATCTATAAATTCCAAAAGCATGAATTTTACGGTACAGCAGTCTCAATTCAACTTCCAATGAAGAAACAAAAGAGAACACCAATGAAATGTAAATAAAGGCAATGGAAAAGGCCATACATGTCCAGCTTCAGCATCCATTCTGGGTGATTAAGAGATTTCTTTCCAGCACCAAGGCAGACTAACCAAGAAGCTCAAAATAGAATCCAACAAAACAGCATCTCCTATAATAATACGCTTTCAAAAGGGAATTTTAGAGTGGTATATAAGAACTATCAAGCACATATACTAATCAGTTTGCAGGAGTAGGGGGTTAAAAAATAAAAAGAGAGATCAATTTAAACTAAAGCAAACATAACTTATGGTATTGGAGCAGCTTGCTGACCATCAGCATGGTCCAGTGACCAGATGGTTCCAAACAATAAATTGTTAGTTAACATACTCAATTCTACATGACCTTTAAATGTGAGATTGGCACATTATCCTGTGTCTCATAGGCATTTTGTCAAGTAACTAACAGGCATTGGGAAAAACCAGTAAGTTAATTAGATTGAATCTTGATCCGAATAGGATCTAACCCTCCAGCCAAATTTTTATCTTTTCAGCATTTTTTTCTCAAGTCGTAGTTAGTATTATCATCCAAAAGGCACTAGAAGGCACAAAAATAAGCAAATGAACTGATCAGCAAGCAAATACTTTGATTTCTCTTGGTTTATCAATGGTATTGCTTCATTGTCTCCTCATTGGATTTTCTTCACATCAACACACATAAAGGATTGTTGTCATATTACTTATAGATGAATGAAAGCAAACTAATTTGTAGTTGAGAGCATTTAAGGGGGCCGTCTGGTTCGTAGCATTAAAAATTTTCTCATGAAATCTCATTCCTAGGAATGGGATGCCTGCCTTATGGTAATATTTTTGTTTGATTAGTGAATAAAGGATTCCCATGTTAATGTTTGGTTCAACATGACTAACATTTCAAGAAGATGATCATTATACTCTTGATGCACATGTAATCAATATGTGAAGAATAATTATATCTTCAACACAAAAACCTAATAAGAATACGTACTCAATTAAAGGACAAAAGACACTCACCTTCCCTGAGGTTTGACAAAAAACAGAGACCTCCTCTAAGATTTCAAAAATGACACAAATCTCCCTTAAGATTTCAAAAATGTCACAAACCTCCCTTGAGGTTTGCCTAAAAGACATGACCTCCCCTAAAAAAAACTTGTCTTTTTACAAAATTCAAGGGGAGGTTTGTGTTTTTTCACAAACCCCAGGGGAGGTCCTTAGGATTTTTGAAACCTCAAGGAAGATCCCTCGAATTTTTAAAATCTCAGGGGATGTCATTATCTTTTTGTCAAACCTCAAAGCAGGTTAGTGTCTTTTGCCCCTTAATTAAATCCATGTACTAAAACTTTCAATAATCATAAATTTTAAACAAATTCAACAGTTAAAACAATCAATTGGCAAAAATGATTGAGGGCAATATAGTGTCCACATGTTAACCATTATATTAAATTATTTTAACACAAATACTATTGCTTTCATTATATTAATAATTTATTATTTTGAATATAATAATAGAGCGTGATAATACCATATTGTTAGGCATTGTTGTCCAACCTGGAAAAATAGTGAGGGCAATTGGTCCAAAAGTAGGATTCCCATGAAACTTACCCATGAGGATGGAAATAGAAAGCCCATTTCATACCTAGGAATGTGAACATTCCTGCCAAGTTAGATTCTCATATTTTCAACAAATTCAGGAATGAGATGTTATGGGCATCACATTCGCAAACCAAACACCCCTTAGAAATACTTCTAATTCAAACCTAGCCCTAATAAGATGATCAAAATGATCCTAATCAATATTGAGTAATTGAACAACACAAATTAATTCTGCATCCAAATTTTAAAATTAATATCCACAGATTTTTTTCTTATAAAGTAACATCCACAGATTACTATTACCTAAAGCATTCAATAAACTAACCCATAGTTTTATAGTTCCCCGTGTACTCCAAATCTATAAAGAAAAAAAAAAAATTATCGGCACATAAAAAAGTCCATTAATTAAAAGAACTTTTAGGTAATTTTCTAACCACCAGAGCCCAACTAATGGAATAAGGGTTGCATTTATACATGATTAGAAGCTAATTTGTTGTCATGGTCGAACATAGTATCAAGTAAAAATGAACATATTGTTCATATTCTGGCATTATATTGCTATAAAAAGGAAAATAGAGTTCAATCCATCAAAGATAGATGCAAACATTCTCAAGTATAGAATACATAACTCAGATGATATCAATCAGTTCAATCCATCAAAAATGATGCAAACATTCTCAAAGATAGAAGCAATAAAAAACCTCTAAAAATATATAAATGATTGAAGCAATCCATACGGCATCCAGATATATAAAATAAGCATTGTGGTTAATATTTATTTTATAAAATAGTAATGATTTTGTGGGCATTCTTACATAATTTGGGACTCAATTCATGTAACTTCCCCAAACATGTATACACAAAAAATAAGCTCCAAAACTGGTCTAAGTTATATATATGCACACACCCCCACCCACCCAAGGTTACATTCCTAACACTAGTTCAAGTAAAATAAATTCTAAAAATAATATCATAAGATCTTTTTCATGTCACGAACAGCATCTTATTCAAAACATTTTTTCTTTCAAACATATTTTCTTGCAATTAGAGGTTATTTATATCTTTTAGTATTATTATTATTAAGTGTGTTAGTATTAACGAGAGTTAGTAAAGGTATTATTGTCCTTAGAATATTTTTAATTTGTATTATAAATAGAGGGAGAGAGACCTATCTTCAAGTTAGGTCATTCATTTTAATCAAATCTTAACATAGTATCAGGGCGTGATCCAACCTAAACCCTATTCCTCTCAGCCATCGCCAGAAAACACCATTCCTGCAGCTGTCCTTCCCAGATCCACCTCCATTCCATATTATTTCACAAAACCAATCATACACCCATAAACAGAACCCCTCAAAGCCTAAACCCAAAAAACCCCATCACCGGAGGAGCCCTCACACACTCCCACGCGCTGGCCAAATGCCGGCAGGGCCAACCCCAAGCGCCTGCACGTGGGTGAAGTTTTGACCACTTTTTTATGTTCTTTTCCTCTGCTATGTTCTGATTCCTTCTCTAGACTATATTACTAAGCTGTTAAACCAGTTTTTTGCTCAAAAACTCAACCTTTTTCAACCACGCACTCGTATTATTCCATTACTTTCTGTTCAAGGTTTGCAAAGGCTTCTTTGTGAGCTTTTTGGAGCCATGGCAGCGTTCATCCGTTCAGTTGTGAGGCTGTGGCAGTGTTATATCCATCAGTGAGTTGTTCACCTCGTCCATGATTGTGTCGGTGCTTCACATAGTTTTTGATTGTCCCAATTAGTTTTGATTGTTCTTGTTGTTTTTTGGTGTGCTTGCTGATTTGTGAGTGTAGGGATGGAATCTATGAATTCCAAAAATTTGTTTCCTACATCGCTGCCACAAAAAACAACTCAAAAGTTGGATGGAGAAAACTATGTTCAATGGTCTAAATCCATTCGGGTTTATTTAGCAGGATTAGGAAAATCTAACCACTTGCCCTAATTTGATCCTTTTGATGAGAAGAGAAAAGACGCATGGGTTCAAGAAGATGCTTTGATTGTTTCCCTTTTACGGAATTCAATGGAGCAACAAATTGCATGGATGTGTATGCATCTAGATACGTGCAAGGAGATTTGGGATTATGTCAAACTTCTATACCCGGTAACATTACACGTATGTATGATTTATCCCAGGAGTACTTTCAGTTACAACAAGGAGATAAGAGTATTGCAGATTATTTTGGAGAGATGAAGCGTATTCATGAGGAGCTTAACATCGCGCAACCTATAACCACCTACGTTCATGAGATGCAGAAGCAGAGGGAGCAAATGGCAGGTCTTCGTGTTCTAGCAAACTTGAGACCCAAGTTCGAGGCAGTTTGGTCCCAGATACTTAGTAGTGTCGAGCTGCCATCATTTGCCAATGTTTATTCTTGTGTTTTTCATGCTTCCTTTAGCATGCATTCTCCTAATCTTGCATCTACCTTTGAGAGGACAGCCTTTGCTACATAGGGTGATTCTAGTTCTCTACCAAACAACACAAAAGTTATCAAGGTGGTTTGAGTGGTCGTAGTGGTAGAGATGGATGAGGAAAAGGTACACCTCGCAAGTGCACTCGTTGTGGACGTTGTAATCATACTATTGAGCAGTGTTGGGATCTTCAAGATAGACCTTCACATGTTGCCAATGCAGCCACAATTTGCTTCACACCTTTGGGGGCAGCCAATGCAACCACTGTCGGCTCCTCACCTTTGGGGCCAAGTGGGGGGCAACATACTATATCCATGTAAGAGGAAGAGTATTCCAAGTTCCAACAGTATCAAACATCACAACAAGCTTCTCTTCCCTTTGCATCTCTTGCCCAAACAAGTAATCACACAGTATGCCTATCATCTAGTTTTTCTCGTCCTAGTCCTTGAGTCATAGACTCCGCTGCCACTGATCATGTCACAGGTATACCCTAGCTTCCTCTCCACTCTTCAATATCCTACAAATTTACCTTGTGTTACTCTTGTTGATGGATCCACCACTGTAGTCAAGGGAATTAGGATTGTAAATCCCATTTTCTCTTCCTTTGGTTTTATATATTCCCAAATTTCCTTTCAATCTTATGTCCGCTAGCAAAATTATTAAATCCATGAACTGTTCGGTGACATTCTTCCCTGATTCTATGGTTATTCAGGATTTGAAAATGAGAAAGATGATTGGTGGAGGGCGTGAAGCTAGTGGACTCTATCACTTTGAGCTCCTATCTCCTTCTACCACCTGCACTGCTACTACCACGCCTTTCCAAATTCATTGTTGCCTTGGTCATCCTTCATTGGAAAAGTTAAAATTTTTTGTTCCTAGTTTGAGTTCTGTGTCTAGTCTTGATTTTGAGTCTTGTCAATTGGAAAAGCACCATCACGTTCCTTTAGCTTCTCAAGTCAATAAATGAATTGTAAGACTTTTTATGTTAGTTCATTATGATGTTTGAGGTCCTAGTAGGGTTAGTTCATTCTGATGTTAGTTCATTCTGATGTTTGAGGTCCTAGCAAGGTTGTGCCCAAGTTGGGTTTCCGGTACTTCGTAACCTTTGTGGATGATTATTCAAGAATGACTTGGTTATATTAAATAAAAGATCATTTTGAGTTAGTTTTAGTTCACGTATTTTATGCCTTTTGTTCTGAAATAAAGATTTAATTTGGTTTTCTAGTTCAAATATTTCAAAGTGATAATGGAAAAGAGTTTTTCAGTGCACAATTCACTACTTATATCACTCCGTTTGGTATTATTCATCAATCATCTTGTACCCACACTCCTCAATAAAATGGGGTTGCAGAGAGGACAAATAGACATCTTCTTGAAATCACTCGTACCTTACTTTATCAAATGCATGTACCTAAAGTGTTTTGGAGTGATGTTGTGCTTATTGCTTGAAATTTGATCAACAGAATGTCATCCTCTGTTCTTAATGGTAAAATTCCGTACACCATTCTCTTTCCTAATTCACCTTTATTTTCTTTTCTTCCTTGTATATTTGGGTGTGTATCCTTTTTTCATCAACTAACTCCTGGGGTGGATAAGTTGGATCCTCGTGCTATAAAATGTGTCTTTTTGGGCTACTTATATAGACAAAAGAGATATTGTTGTTATAGTCCTGTGTTGCATCGCTTTTTTTGTTTTGCCGATGTTACCTTCTTTAAATTTACACCTTTCTACACCCAATCACTAAGCACTCCTGAGCTCAATGAGTATCTTCATTTGCCTAATCTTCCAGATTCTACTTTGTTGTCCTTGCCCAAATAACCATCTGAGTCTTCATGTAGTTCGAGCCCTTCTCATCGTCTTGATCATCCTACTTTGCAGGTGTATTCACAACGATGGCCCCAAGGAAGAGAGTCCCATCTAGCTTCTACTACCACGCCCTTTGGTTTCCTCATCCGATGATCATACTTCCATGATGTTGATCCTCCTATCGCAGTTTGCAAAGGTCAATGTACATGTACTCAACATCTCATTTCCAACTATGTTTGTTATTACTCCTTATCACCCTCCTATTATTGTTTTATTACTACTCTATCATCTACTACCGTTCCTAAATCTATTTCGTAAGCCTTAGCCCATGTTTGGAAAGGTAAATGCACATGTACTCAACATCTCATTTCCAACTATGTTTGTTATGACTCCTTATCACCCTCCTATTATTGTTTTGTTACTACTCAATCACCTACTACCCTTCCTAAATCTATTTCGTAAGCCTTAGCCCATGTTTGGAAAGGTAAAAGTACATGTACTCAACATCTCATCTCCAACTATGTTTGTTATGACTCCTTATCACCCTTATATTATTGTTTTGTTACTACTCTATCATCTACTACCCTTCCTAAATCTATTTTGTAAGCCTTAGCCCGTGTTTGGAAAGGTAAAAGTACATGTACTCAACATCTCATTTCCAACTATGTTTGTTATGACTCCTTATCACCCTCCTATTATTGTTTTGTTACCACTCTATCATCTACTACCCTTCCTAAATCTATTTTGTACTAGCCCATTCTGGGTGGAGGGATGCTATGGATGAAGAGATGAATGTTTTACATGACAATGGTACTTGGGACTTGGTACCTCTTCCTCCTGACAAGTTTGTGGTTAGTTGTCGCTGGTTTAAACAGTGAAAGTCAACCCTGATGGTTCTGTGGCTTGTCTAAACGCCCGTCTTGTTCCTAAGGGATACACTCAAGTGTATGGTCAAGATTATTTTGATACTTTTTCTCTGATTGCCAAACTTACATCAGTACATATGTTCATCAGCTTGGCTACTACTTGTCACTGGCCTCTGCATCAGTTAGATGTGAAAAATGCCTTCTTGCATGGTGACCTTGAGGAGGAGGTTTATATGGAGCAACCACTTGAGTTTGTTGCTCAAGGGGAGTCGGGCTTAGTGTGTCATCTCAAGAAGGCTTTATATGGTTTAAAACAGTCTCCCAGAGCATGGTTTGGTCGTTTCAGGGCTGTAGTACTTGAGTTGGTCTTCGACAGTGTGTTGTTGATCATTTCGTGTTTTATTGTCATACTTCATCAAGTAAGATCCTTCTTGTTGTTTATGTGGATGATATTGTTATTATAGGTGATGATGATAAAGGTATTTAGCGTCTCAAACTTTTTTCTACAAACTAAGTTTCGGACCAAAGATTTGGGACCATTGAAATACTTCTTGGGTATAGAAGTACTTAGATCTAGTATCGAAACTATTTTGTCACAAAGGAAGTATGTTATTGATATGTTAGATGAAACTAGCTTGTTGGGATCTGAACATGTTGATACACCCTTAGATCCTAACAGCAAGTTAGTGTTGGATATGGATGATTTGCTACCTAATCTTGGACAATATCAAAGATTTGTTGGAAAGTTAAATTACCTCACAGTTACTCGACCAGATATCTCTTTTGCAACAAGTGTTGTGAGTCAATTTCTAGATTCTTTAAAGATAATTCATTGGGATTCGCATTTTGAGATATCTCAAAGGTGCACCCGGGAGAGGTCTTTTATATCTTGATCAGGGTCACACCTATATCCATTGATATACAGATGCAAATGCAGATTGGATTGGATTGCCTTTTGACCAAAGATCCACAACCGGGGACTATATCTTGGTTGGTGGTAACTTAGTTTCTTGGAAGAGTAAGAAATGAACTGTGGTGGCAAGGTCAAGTGTTAAATGAGAATATAAAGCTATGATTCACACTGCTTGTGAACTTGTCTAGTTGAAGAACATATTGGAAGAATTAAGTATTTCACTATTTCTCATTCTTAGCCCATGAAGTTGATGTTTGACAAACAAGTTGCTTTTCATATTGCTTCGAACCCGGTCTTTCGTGATCAGACGAAGCACATTGAAGTTGATTGCCACTTTGTTCGAGAGAAACTTGTGCAGAAGCTCATTACAACCACTTATGTGAAGTCAGACATGCAGCTTGCTGATTTGGTTAGCAAAGCGTTGGAGGGTGTTCATGTTAAATTCATTTGTAACAAGCTAGGAGCATATGACATGTATTTATGTCTTTTAGTATTATTATTATTATTGAGCATGTTAGTATGTTAATTAGTGAGAGTTAGTAAAGGTATTATTGTCATTAGAATGTATTTAATTTGTATTATAAAAATTAGGTCATTCACTTTAATCAAATCTTAACACTTGTGAAACTCAACTACAAAAGTATTTGACCAGAAATTGCATCTTTACATTGCCTTAAATTTCTACAACCTCCCACATTAAAAACTCACTAAAAATCGTTATTATTAATTCCTCTTCTGTAACTAACTAGCAGGAGTAGAAAAAGAGAGCCATCACTCAAGATATATGTCACAAATAAATTTTTAGGAGGCAACACATTTTCTGTTGTTAATACAGAAAAAGGATTTAAGCAGAGTGCAAAAAAAGGCATAGAACAGTTAGCTGTTAAATCCCATAAGAGAAAGCAGATCGAAACAAACTGAAGGAGCAGTTATTTGCATAATAGCATTCAATGAAATTCATAATATACCGTATACAATTCATAGTAGTTAGAGACGCAAGGCGAGCCAAGGTGCAAAGGGTATTTGAAGCCGAGGCGTGAGGCGCAAGGCAAAGGCGTGCGCCTCACCACTATTAAAATGCTGTAAAATGCCTATTTGGGGTAATTGATATATGAACATATGAATATCTATTAATATTAGAATTTAAAATGCCAAAACATTCAATAGAAAAATTGGAAATTTAATGAAATTCCCAAGGCCAAAAGCATCAACAATTCAACATCAAAATAAAAGAGTACAAAACAAATTGCAAAACAGTAGCTAAATTCAGTAAAAAAAGTATTATGTATTAGTTCTAAACTTGCATTAAACTACATATTTAATTACATATAATATTATAAGAAGAAGCAGCAGGCAGCAAGCAACAGAAAGCAGAAAGAAGAAGAAGAAGAAGAAGTGAAAAAGAACGGAAGAAGAAGAACTTAACAAGAAGAAAAAGAAGAAGACGACTTACAAAGGCTCAAAGACAAGCTTGCTGCTGGTTCGAAATGTCAAAGACGAACTCACGCTGCTTGTTCGAAGGCTTGCAAACAAACTCGCTAAGGCTCCTGCTGGTTCGAAATGTGGAAGGCGAACTCACGAAGGGTTGTGCTGACTTGAAATGTCGAAGACAAACTCATGCTGCTGGTTTGAAGGCTCGAAGACAAGCTCGCGAAGGCTCATGCTGGTTCGAAATGTGCAAGATGAACTCGCAAAGGGTCGTGGGGCTTCGAAGGGTCGGAGAGGGCTAGGGCTCCTGTTGGTTCGAGTCAAATGAGGGCTAGGGCTCTGGCCTCCGGCTATTTCTTTATTTAACAGGCTCAAAAATTTCAAGGCACGCCTCACGTCGCCTGGCGCCCCTGTGCGCCTCATCGTACCTCTTGCAGGTCGCCTCGCCTCGCATGGGATGAGGCGCTGGCTTCCTCGCCTCGCGCCTAGGCGCACCTCAGGCATGCTTTTAACAACTATGATACAAGTACTCAATGTACATCACAGGAGGATTTCATAATTTCCTACAGATAATATAAATGAGATTCAGAAGATAAAATAAAATGAAAATAAAATAAGTTTTCCTTTCATGACAATATTCAAGAAGGTAAGGGGAAAAGGCACCTAAATTACTGGTTAAAGATAATTGCTATGACTGAGCCAGCAAGCTTGCCATTGACCTTGAAAGTGGCAAAAATTTTGAACTCCCAAATATTTTTTCCCCCTGGAATGGTAGATGTGGCACTTGTGCCATCACCATCAGCTCCCTATCCACCATGACAATGTAAAGTATCTTAGGCTGATCTACTGCAATAAAACAAAAGCAAATGATCTTAAATGTCATTTTATCAGGAAATCAGCTCTCCTGCTAAAGGTAACCAGGGAAAAAAAATGGGGAAGAACAAGCCTAATACTTCAGTGAATAATTTTAAAATTGCCACAGCTTCGAGACCAGAGAGTTTCCAACAAACAATGCTTCTAGTTTACCATCTATGCCTTTCACCTCCACCACAAGTGGCAGCGTCATTTGGTTTGGTTGGCATGGTGATCATCTCTAGCAGGGAACATCAGATGCTTACACTGATGGTAATAAAAATCTACAACCGCATGCAATCACAATACTTTTAACTCAATTTAAAACTCTACCTGATCCTCTGTATCTTGTTTGCAAGTCCAGACATTTGAAAAATTAGCAGTTCATTCAATTCATAATGATTTATCGTTTCTAGTTTCTATTATTTTCTTGTTTTCCCCCATTTGCTTGAATCAGAAATTTCTTACAGAATCTAATCTTGGATCAATAATAGAGGTTGCTAGAGTATATTTCAGCATAGGACCATGGTGACACATGGTTCTAAATAACGTGCAGGAGACAACATATTGTCACGACTCAGGAGTTCCAACAACAATCACAACCTCATCTCCAATGAATCTCACATTGTTAAATTTGGCAACTGCATTTTAATTAGATAAGATTGGTACAGAGGCCATAATCTTTTATGGGAAATTCTCATACTCAACTTTTCTGTCCAGATCACACCTTCGAAAAATGATTTGCACAGGTAGATATTTAGAACATGCCATGCAACTTTGAATCAAAGATTGAAGGATTGTAAACATCAAGACAACAAAATTAACCATTACATTGATTGATGGTTGAAGTACCACACATAAAATTTAAAATTTAAAAATTTAAAAAAAAAAAAAAAAGGAACTACGAATACTTGGAAAATCTTGATTCTACAGTGAAGTTCAATACATTCCATTCGATGAGTACACCTAAATCAAAACCCCAAATACCAGAGAGTGAAAAATTATCATTCCCAATATTCCTAATTACATATAAGGCCATCAAGCTCATCACAGAAGCAGATGATACTGTGTTTACATTTCAAAATTATTTCAATGGAGAAAGGAAACATAAAATTACACCTTCCGATCAATAATCCCCAAAGAATCACATATTTAAGCCGTTACCTGCTCCGCTGCACCATCACTTTTAGCTTCTACTTCAGCCACATTCTAAACTTGGGTTGCTTCTTCTGTCAACCCTGCATCTGCAGGGCTAGACTCCACCTGAGAAGCTTCACCATTATTTCCTTCTTTCTCAACTTGAATTTCATCGTCAGCTGAGTTAGCTTCAATAACATTTCCACTGGCAAGTGCTGACTCTGTCTCTGCTTCCTTCTTCCCAAATAACTTACTTGGTATTAAAGATGCAACAGCTGCTTTCGCACTGGCCTTAGCTGCTTCTGCAGCTGCAATCTCCCTAGCCCGGGCTTCAGCCTTCTCCCTTTCCTTGTCCTCGATAAGCTTTAGCAACTCCTCCTCCCTACCTTCCTTCCTCAATTCCCCTTTAACAAACTCTTGCAGTTCCGAAGTAAAATCAGTCACATCAGCATCCAACATATCACTAATCATTTGAAGCACCTCATCAGACCTCCCTGCCTCAAACAATGTCTTCATCATGAACTGGTAACTTGCTGTGTCCATCTTGAGCTTTTTCACCATCAATTCATAGAAAGATTTTGCCTCGTCAATCTTACCCACTTTAACCAGCCCTTCAACCAGCTTATTATACACTGCCAAGTTTGGTCTCAACCCTGTTTCAACCATCTTTCTAAAGTACCCAGAAGCATCATCGGAGCGGTCCTCTTTGAAGCAAGCATCCATCAACAACACATATGTAAACTCATCCGGGTTAACCCCTTTCCCACCCATCTCTCCATAAAGCTCTTCTGCTTCACCCAACAACCCATTCTTACACAACTGGTCGATTAAATTATTGTAGGACAAAGTGTCTGCACTACACCTCTTCTCCCCCATCCTCCTAAAAACCTCAATTGCCTCGCTAAACCTCCCCTGTGCACAGTATCCATCCGCCATTACATTAAAGCTCCCCAAATTCACAGTAAGCTGCTTCGGAGGGTCGTGCTCTGCCATCATCCGTTCGAACAACCTCAAAGCTTCATCAAATTTCCCATTCCTGCTCAATGCATCCAACACTGAATTGAATGCCATTGCACTCATTCGAACTTTTGAATTCTCCCCAACTGCCTCCTCATAACATTCCATAGCCTCCGTCTCCATTCCCCTCAAGAAGTACCCTTTCATCAAGCTCCCGTACACAATGCCATCTAAAACAACACCCAATTTCTCCTTCAGTTCTTCATAAACTGCAAAAACCCCATCAGGGTTTGAATTTTTTGCGTGACCCAACATCAAAAAGCTGTAAACAATGGGGTCTGGCGAAAGACCCTTAGATAACATGTCCTCTTTGAGCTCCATCGCTCGATCAACCTTATTGTTATCAACAAGCCCTTTAACCAAAATTCGATAAGTAGTAGGAGAAGGGTTAAATGGAGCATCATTGATCAATTGCTTATAGTGTTCGAGAGCAGTATCGGTTTTGCGGCAATCGCAGTACGCGTTAATGAGGAGGTTGTGGGTGATGACGTTGGCGGCGATGCCGGCCTGGGTGATGAAGCGGTGGAGGGAGAGAAGATCGGAGTAGCGGGACTGGCGGAGGAGGGCGGTGAGGACGGCGTTAACGGTGAAGATGGTGGGGCGGCAGTTGGAGTAGACAGAGTGGCGGGTGAGAAGGGCAGCCTCGTCGAGGTCGTTTTCGCGGATGAGGCGGAGGATGCGATTGTGGAGGTTGAGACGGTTGCCAGAGAGAGCGGAGATGGGCTCAGGGAGCTTAGGGGCATTAGGGTTTGGGGCGGAGGGAGGTTGGCGTTGCTGCTGCGGTGAGGAGTGGCGGAGGGAGTTTAGAGGGGGCTCGATGCGGAGGCGGCGCTTGCGGCGGCGGCGCTCGGCGGCGGCTTCCTCTGGTGTGGCGAAGGAGAGGAGGCGGAGGGAAATGAAGGAGGGCGGTGGGCAGTGGCGGTGAGGGTTGGCGAGAGTTCTGAGGTGGGCAAAGAAGGTTGGCTTGGAGAGCGCCATGAATGTGTGTGTGTGTGTGTGTGTGTGTGTGTGTGTGTGTGTGTGTGCGCGAGAGAGAGAGAGAGATACCCGGACGGCTTCTTTAGGGTCGAAGAGAAGAGAAGAAGGTAAAGGTTCTGGTAGGGTTAGAGAGGGAGAAACTGAGACAGTCGGACCTAAGACAGAAGGAGAGAGTGTCAAGCTCTAGCAGGGTTTTTGAGAGGGTTTAGAAGGATGGAGCAGGCCCATGGGCTCTTCATGCTGGGAGGAAGGCATAAGAGGAAGCCCACTGGGCCCATGAATGAAACACTACCTATTTACGGGCTCGCTTAATAATATTATAATTATTTTTTGTATATTTTTTTATTATTTTAATTAATATGTAATAAAAAATAGACATTCTGGTAATAAAATTTTATCGTAATAATTTTTTATCTATTTCTTGTTATATTATACTAATTTATTGTATAATTTATTGTGATTAATGTATCACAACTAATTTATTTTCAAAAATAGATATTCTGAGAGCCAAACATAGGATTAGTTTACGGGTGTCAACCGATAGGGTATGTTTGATTTTTTTTTTTTTAAATGTGTGGTTGAGTATAAAAATAAAGTAAATCATCTCATCTTGTTCTTAGTGATTTTATTTGCAGAGGAATCAAGATATTTTTTCAATGAATATAATTTTCATTTGTAGTTTAATACATGTTCAAAGACAAAAAGTTCATTTTTTGTACCTTTGTTTCCTTATACAATCAATTACATTTTATAACTTGAAGCCACAATTACAGAGTGGAATATTTTGATGTTTGCTCTCACAACCCAAACAAAAAATTGACCATAAGCACATAGCGCCCATTTGGCATTGCTTTGGATAGACAAATGCACAATTAGATTGTGTTCAATCACTCTTAAAACACTATTTTAAACTCGCATCATGTTATATGGAATTAGATTATGAAAGACTTTGAAGGCTCTTCACTTTTAAAAAAACATTTTCTTAGGGAGACTCTAATGTGAAATCTTGAGATGTTCTAGATTTCAAGTTTGAATCTTGGGAATGATGGAAAAGAGTATGGAAAAAAGAGATGAAATATATCCAATAGCCCAAGTCTGGTCTTTAATCGGGCAACCAAAAAATATATATATTAAAAAGGATACATGAATAGTTTTTAATGTTTTTTTTTTTTGTGCTAATAAGACCTTATTTGGAGCTTAGAAAATATTAAAAAGAAAATATAAAGGAATCCATATTTTTATGTCCAGTTATCAAGGAAAGTAAGAAAGAAAACAAAAAATTTACCAAATCAACGAGCAAAAACATGCTTTTTTCACATTATTTACATTTGATTTTTTTTTAATTATATTAAGATAAATTTTCATTTTTTTAGTAGTTTTTTGTATGGTGGAAAATGAGTTTCCTTTATATTTTCTTTCCCTTTCCTTTCTCCCACCAAAATCCTTAATCCAAGCAGGCCTTAACATAAACAAAACAGAACACTTAAATTGAAAGAAAAGCAAAAACAGGAATAACAAAAAAGCTTTTCTCCTTTTTTCCTGTAGTACAATCCTCAAAATATTACAGTAACGGGTGTATAAATGCTGAGGCGACTGAAAATCTATTTGCTTCAAGTATAAGGAATAGTGGAACACCATTAGTGCCAAACTTGCAAAAGTCTTAAGCAACAAAGAGGGTCCTTAGCTGCCAAGCAAAGAGATTGGGCTAGTTTACTTGTGCTTCACTTTATTATCCATTTATGCTGTGTAATAGTTTACTTGTTCTTCAAATTATCACTGATTTATATTTTGCTTAAATTTTATTTTGCAGAACCCCTAATTTTTTTTAGTTATGAGTTTCCCAAAAAAAAAAAAAAAAAGTGAAAGAAAAAGCCCCCATAATTAGAGTGTACCAAATAGAAATTCCTATACTTGCAAATGTTATTACCAATCAGAAGAACACAGACGAAAAGCTGCTTATTTTACAGTGTATACACTTTTGACTGTTCCCAATGCCCATTCAATTACAACATTTCACAAGAAGTTGGTACACATTTAACAAAAAACAGTGGTTGACCTAAACTCGCATAAACCATGAAAAGGGGTATCAAAAATACCTGCCTCAGCTACATAGGTTCGGAATGCACACCCCAGCATCTGGGTTTTGTTGTTCCTTCCATATTCTCCCGGTAACTCTCAACTTCAATTCCTTCCTATCCCCACCCGAAAAGAAAAGAGCCATGTTTCGTTGGATAATAAGACCATCATGGCTGTCCCTAACCTTCCGGTGACTATCCCGAATGCTCCGTGGAGTACCTTCCCATACGAGTTTTCGGCCATTAGCCCCAACCTCCAGGCTGTAGCTGTAATTTCGGGCCTCCGTCTCATCACCCATGAAACGAAGGAATGCCATGTACACAGGGGCCATTCCAAGCTGGAATGCCTCGAAGTGAAGGCAGAAATATTGACCAAAACAGTGGAAGACCTACAAAATAAGCAGGAAAGGCACCAATATTCAGGCATAGAAGAGCATTTTTGGGTTGGTATCATCAATAAATTAAATCACCCTCGGTAGCATGTTCTTTAGGCCAAGGTCATTAAATCATTTATCCATGGGTGTCCCCTGTCCCAGAAACCAAAAACTTACCTGCACCAAACATGGATCTAGCTACTGCATCTTACATCACAGCACTTGCCACCACATAGATTGGGACATGTATTGAGTGACCAAATGCAAAAGATGCTTCACAAAACCCATATATCCTCAGCACTAAACCAAGGCAATCTTCTGATAGTTAAAAGAAAGCACATAGGTATGAAATGATTCTTGGTTTCAACAAAATATGAAAGCTCACACCAACCAGCTATGATGAGAACAGTGATCAGAATTCAGAGATAAAAAAAAAAAAAGGGAATATCATCCATGCTACAAACTAAACAATCCAAATAAAACTAAGCAGCTTCATTTCCAGCTGCATTTTTTAAGAAACAAAATAAAATGATTTCATTTCTACATGACTTCCAAAAGCTGAAATAAATTGTCTATGGGTTTTCCCAATGACTAATGGCACAGCAGCAATACTTCTTTCATTGTACATTGTAAATCTCAAACAGCTGCAAAATATATTCCATGCTCGTAACACATGTAGTACATTAGTTAAATCAAAGAACATTACATTGATTTTGATCATTTTTGTTTTATCTTTTCGTTATATACAGTGAAGAAACTGTTTCTGACAACACATCCATTTACATTGCTATTTGTTAGTTTTTAGCTGTTTTTGAAACAAATTAAAACCAGATTTGTAGTTTTAAATTGTTTTGACAACTTGTTGCTAGAATATACTTTTCTTATACAAACCTGCCAGAATATCTTTTTTATAGAAACCTGCAAGAATATATTAATATGCAGAATTAACTTTTGTAAATTAAATCATTCATTTTTTTAACACACAATTCTTTTAAAGTTAAAATAAAATGACCATATGAATTTAAAATATAATTACAATAAAATATCCATAAATTTCTATAAAAAAAATTTGAGAAAAAATGATAAAATTCATTTTATAAATATTTTTACTATATGTCAATTATCATGAACAAAAAAATAGCTATTGAAGCACTAGATAATGATTTTTGAAATATAATAATTAACTAAAATAATTATAATAATTTTTCAATTTATTATAATATATTTTAAAATTTCTATTTTTTGCATTTTTATTATTTTAAATATATTTTAAAATTTTCATTTGATTCAAAGAAAAAAATGAGCATTTGTTCAATCAAGTTTTTAATTTGTTTTAGTTTGTCTTTTGGAAATATTAACCAAACAAGTTGCTTGCTTTCAGGTTTTCGGTTTTCGTTTTCATAATTTTTGACAGTCCCTCAAGTATTTCTAAAACAAAATTTTTCCAAAAAAAAAAAAAGCATAAAATTAAGAATCTAAAGCCATATTACACATACCGTTAGCATCCAGGTTGCATTTTCAACTTCTCGCGGATTGGATTTTACATAACGATGGTTAAATGTACATCCAGTGTGCATGTCCACCTTGTGATCATCCCTAAGATGGGAAACCAGGAAGGGAATATCACCACCAACAGAGCACTCAGATCCAGCATATGGGCAATTGTATGGCCTGAAGTTGCACTGTGCCTCATGTTTGAGTTTGCTATAATAGGGAAATATCTCTGGACAGCCCAAGGAGTAATACTTGCACGGCAATTCGAGTGACTCGGCCACTTTCTCTAGCGCTAAGCACCTAATGTCTCCAAGCTCCTGTCTACAAGTGGGGCACCGGTTGTGCACCCTTGTTTTACAAGTAGAGCACAATGTATGCCCGTTGTGGCACTGCAAAGAAGCTAATTTATTAGTTTACATTTTACAGCTCCTTGTTCTTTGTGAGAAAAAAACTCAAATTGAAATATTTAAGAAGCATATAAATTGAAGAAAAACCTCCATTTTTGTCTCTTTCTGGCTGATATTAGCCACTAGAACTATAGTGCGCATTTTCCTAGAGCAACATAATCATCCACATCAGAAAAGAGGAGACATATCATATTTGACCAGACCCAGACATATCTTATTTGACCAGAAATGACAGTAAATGGAAAGAACATATCTAGAAAGGGTTGAATGAGAATTCAGAACTGTCAATACTGCAAGTCATGTTTAGACACTTAGCACATTATGTGGAACAACAAAATTAATTAACTTTCCCATCAGCATCAAAATCAGCTCCTAATGCATTTAGCTGCAAGGCAGTTTTGAAACTGTCAACCAAATACTAACATCATTTCCATAATCATGTAGAGTAACATTTGGTAGATCTCTGGGTATATATTGGGTGAGGATGGAAGGAATTTTACTCTGGGGCAGCCTTTGCAGTCAGAGATGATTTACTAGTGTATTTTGGCATGACATCAGGTCTGGTAGTGCTCCATAAAAAGTTAAGTTTCAAAGCTTTAAAGATAGGCCTATGACAAAGGTGAGTAACTGTTATGCGAGGAAGGAGGATTTAATGAACAAAGACTTGCATTTCAAGAGAAATTTAGAGAGGTAGAGGTAGAAGATTGCTTATGTCTCATTAGAGGGCACTGTCATCTTGGTTCATTCAAAGAGTGGCAGGTTCTCCCATAAAGTCCTTCTACTTCTCTCAAGATGCTAGGTGGAAAAAATATGGTTCTACACTTCCTCCCAAAATGGTCTTTTCTCCACTTGCGAGGCCACTGAGGAAAGCATCCTCGTTATGGATCATTTGGCGAGGGAAATTATTAGTGTCAGCAGATTTTTTCTATATAAAAGAACATGAGGAAACTGAAAATCATTGCAACTGGATGATAGTGCTTTTGAACCTGGTTTATTCTACTCTTGGAATTAAATGGTGTTGAATTGTGGTTCATGTGCTCTCCTTGAAATCTGTAAAAGAAGGGGATGTTCATGTGAAGTGTTCAAAAGGCTCATATGATGAAAACCCCAGCAGTTGGTTGGGAGATGATTGAGTGATTCCCTGTAATACAGTAATATATTTTGAACCAGCGCATTAGTGTTTATACGGGGGTTGGGGTTTCTAAATGGAACTAATATAAATTGTAGGAGATGGTTGAAACCACAAGGCATTTTCATTGTGGAGATTTTGAACAGGTTCCATAGACATAAGCATACTACTGAACCATGCAAAAGGTAAAAGTAAAACCTGTTGCGCTCCTCTCCTTTTCTTTTCAGCTTTTGTTTTGCTACACAAGATTGCTTGGGCAACAAATGGGTTACGACAGATACAGCGGACAAACCTACAGACTGTAAAGAATCTTTTTGAAGCAAAAGAGATAAGAATATCCAGAATGCTGTTCCTTGAGCAGTTTTTTGGATTTCTTGACAGGAGGGGAATGGTACGGCTTTTTAAGGCATAGAAAATCCCTTGGGCAGATAGAGAGAGAAGTGGCTGACTATCATGTACTGTTGAAGGCTCTTGCTACTGCAATTTTGCTTCCTTATGCCAATTCTGCAGAGGTTTTTCGGAAGCTGTTAGTTTTAAAATTTTTTCTCTTTGTACTTGGGAAACTCGCCCTTGGACCGCTTAACTATTCAACAAAAGCACCACATTTCCATCAAATGGTAACCAAGCAAATTACAATTAGGTTCAAGTTGTTCAATCGTTCGTGTCAGTACTCTTTCCAGTACCTAATATCAAAGTGGGCTTTAATATTCATCTTACACAAGAATATACAAATTCAAATATAAAACTCCACAACTAGCGGCTCCATCATGGGCTGACAACTGCAACTCCCTGAATAACATAACAGTGACAATTAACATTCTACATGAGTGCATCATAACTCACATGGTCACACTCAGACAACATGTTCTTGTAATTGCACATCTTCACTTCTCCAAACACTGTTCAACCACTTTACATCCTATGGTTAAATTTGACTGCGTTAATTTCCTAGAATCACATCCCTTCAGCTTCTAAATTCACATAGGATCCATAAATTCAACTCAGCAACCAGGACCATACCAGACTGTCCATTCAGCAAAACTGCGATTTAGCTCCAGGTTTCTAAACAACTGGTTTCTCAGAAACCAGTGGTATGTTGTTAAAACTTAATTTGGGATTTAAGCATGGTTTCATTGAACCTCATGAGTCATGACACCAACTGATTATACCCAAATTATCAGCAAAAACAAGCACCCTTTTATGCATATTAAAACCGCGCTTCAACTTCTAAGATCAGCATTGCTTGACCCATCAAATTCATCCCCAAAAGATCTTACAACTCACAATGCAGTACTGACCCAGAAACACAAACCCAATCAAATCAAAATCAAAACCCACCAAGAAGACAATCTTATATCAACAAATCCAGAATACCTGGTGGGAAACCCAATTGCACATCAAGCCTAATCAAACGCCAAAACCCACCAAATCCGACGAACATTCCCAAGCCAAATAATAAACAAACAAAAATAATTCAAAAAATAGACACTTATTTCGTAATAATTTTTTTAAAGGAAAAAGAACAGAAAACAAACCTGATGGATTGGGGGGTACATAGAATTGGTGCACACAGGGCATTCAAGCAACTCGTGGACGCTGGTGGCCGGAGTAATCGCGTTGGGGACCACACCATTGTTGTGCGGCGGCTTCGACGCGAACTGATGATGATGGAGATGATGAACATGATGGTGATGATGATGGATCTCTTGCTCATCCATTCCTTCCAATGAAGATACACACTCAATGCTTTCCAACTCCATTGATTCACGCACGCACCCAACAAAAACACAACGCAAAAATCAACCCAATTTCTCAGAAAAACTAATGGGTCCTCTTCTTTTTCTTCTCCTTCTTCTTTTTCTTTTTCTTCTTCTTCTTCGTCTTCTTCTTCTTTTTATTTCGTGGACTTGCAGAAGACGAAGCTGAAATAATTTGACAACAAAAACAACTGAGAGAGAATGAGAGAGGCGCAAAGATCGATCGGTTGATTCCCAAATACCAAACAACCTCTCTCTCTCAAAAGAGGTTCTTTTCTTTGCGTTCTTCTTTTTCTCCTCCCCCCTCCTCTCTCTCTCCCTCTCTCTCCCTCGCGGAGGAAGAAGGGTGAGGGAGAAAGGCGACCGTCGAAGTTACAAGATTGATTGAAATCCAACGGCCAATGGAATTCCAAATTTTTAGAGAGAAAGAGAGAGGCGCCAGAGTGGATGCAATAATGGTACAGTAGGCTGTGTTTGGGTGCATGGAAAAAGCGTACACCCAAGGCATGATAATGCCACGTGGGGTCATTTGCTTTGCATGATTACATTAGCCTGTGATTACATGATAATGTCTTCTCTTACAAGTCCATTAAGCACATTTTTATTCATTGCTTCGAATTGGAGATTTGTAAACAAATTATTTGCAAATCTCATTTTTAATTAAATATGCCATGTAGAATGTCGAGAAATTCATAAGATTAAAATCATGATTTAAAAAAAGTACATTATGCGAGTTATAAATTTAATAAAAAATAATTAAATTTTAGTATAAATTCATGAGAATTGGATATAAAATGTTGTTGTCGCACTAAATTTTTATTAAAAAATTATAATTTATAAATTAAAGATTTTTCATTTGCAATACCCAAATCAATTAATTAAGTGAAGAGAATTAGATCCAGTTTAATTAAAAATAATTTCGAGTATTACCCTAAAAAATTTTCATCCATTTTACACTTTTCAAGGGTAGATATATTATTGGAATATATTTATGCTATAGTTATAATTAAATTAAATTAAATATATTCTTAAAATTCAATTCATAACTAAATAGAAATTATTTACAAATTCATTTAGTTTTATCAATTATGTATATTAATATAGTTGATTTTAGGCTAATTAACTTTATATAATACTTAATTTGTTAATATATTATATAATAATAGCTATGGAGAACATTTTTCTTTTAACTTCCTCCACATGTTCATGACACCTGTTATGCTCTCATATTTTACTATTTTTTTCAATTTTCTTGAGCGCTCGTTCAGGGTCAATTTGGTAACTTTGGTTGGAGAAAAGTGGAGAGGAGAAAAAATGTGTATCAAAAAATAGAAGTAAAAAAAATGAAAAAAAGTTTCTCTTCATATTGTTAGATTTAATAGGCATCTATTTGGTCTTAGGATTTTTTTTTGGAAAAAGAATGCCATTAAAAATTTATTTAAAAATAGAAAAATAAAAAAAAAAGAAATAATTTTTTATATATATATTTAAAATATTAAATACCATTAAAAATAAAAATTTATTCTAATATAATTTTTTCCCTTTTCTTAATAACCACATATAAAAAATTGATTTTCTCTGATTTTCTTTGTTTTGTCTAACACTAAATTTTTGTTTATTGATTTAATATATATATATATATATATATATTTTTTGTTTCTCACTTTTCTTAATATTCAAATTAAAAAAAATAGATCTTCCCATATTTTCTCTTATTACTCCCTTTTCACTCGTAATAATATTTACACTTTAAACCTCCAACATTTACAAACCATTTGTGGTGATCCCTAAAATCATATGCATAAAAATATAAAAATAAATTAATTAATTAATTAAATTAAATTAAATTAATTATTATTAATAATATAATATAATATTAATATATTATAATATTATATATATATATATGCATATATATATATATATAAGGAATCAGGATTCTGGAAAGATTCAACGGATCCCCCTCACCAATTCTCTCTCTCTCTCTCTCTCTCTCTCTCTCTCTCTCTCTCTCTCTTAATTTTCTCTGCTTCTCTAGGTCAAATTGAAGAACGGACATCATTTTCGGATCCCAATTCCGCTCTCCAATAATTTAATCGGAGATATTTCATCATCCACATGCTGTAGGCACCACTCTGGTTAGGGTAAGTGGACTAAATTATGTTATGCTTATTTTAAAATATTTTCGATTAAATTTGAATACGTGAATTTAATTAGATTTATGTTATTTAAAATATGTCCAATTTAAGTTGAGCATGTGAAATTAATTATATCTATATTCAGATTTTATTTTTAAAAAAATATACCTGATTTTAATTGATTACGTAAATTTAATTATATTCATATGTATGAGTTTAATTAAACTGTAGGGATTTGATTACAGCGGGTTTTTTGAAATAATTTTAGAATTAAATTAAAATGCGGGGATTTGATCATATCGATTTTTTTTGGAATATATTAGAATTAAAGGTGAAATTGATCATACTCGCGTTTTATTTAAATTTACCGAATATATATTCGTGAAAATTTCTCAGGTAATTTATGAAATTATAATTATTATATAAATTGTGTGCCATGAGTTATTTCATTTTATTGTATAATTGAGAAAATTTGGGAGTTTTACGGAGCTATGCCTAATGTGTAATTTATTGTGAATATTGATGAGATTGGGAATAAAGATGTTATTTTGTACAAATTTTATATTGGGAATAATGATGAGATTAAATGATTTATTGCATAAATTACAATTATATGTTTTAAAAAGTCTTATGGGCCGGATGTGATGGATGCTCGGTACCATAACTACTGATGAGTATTAGTGCAGCCACAGTGTTCTGAAAGTGTTGACAGTAGATAGTGGATTTGGCCTAAGTAGAGATGGAACACTCACCTATTTTTGAACAAAGATTGTAACGCCCCAACATGGGTCTGCCAAGGAGCATTGCATCTCTCCTCCTCCACCTGGACCAGACACTAGGGGGTAGGCCTTATCGGACTAATGACTAACCCCACAAATTAATATGTGTCATTTTCAGTGTGTTTTGTCATCACTCACACACTTCTTGAGAAAACTTCCCAAAATGTCACTCATTCCAAGATTACTCCAAGTCAAGCACATTTAACAATGGAGTTCTTATGTAAAAGCTCCTGAAAAGAAAGATGCACCTTATTGGTAACATATAATACTTTAAAGTCTTTCTTCCATGGGGTATTACATTCTTCCTCACTTATAGAAGACAACGTTCTCGTTGCGAACCCACATTTCCAAACCTAGACGATGTGAATCTCATCACACTTCCAGCTGGATAATGGCTCTGATACCATTTGTAACGCCCCAACCTGAGTCTGTCAGGGAGTACTACATCTCTCCTCCTCCACTTGGACCAGACAACATGGGGCGGGCCTTATCGGACTAATATCTGGCCCCACAGACCAACACCTGTGGTTCAGATTATGTGGTAAGCTTGAATGTTGTTTTAGGAAAGAAGTATGCATATATTTATATATTTATAAATGACCATATTTGAAGGGCCTAATAGATGATATTCAGTAAGGAAAAATATGCGCATATATGTGAACAGAACTTGGGCAGTAAGGCTAAAATGGGATGTGAAAGAAAGGTATAAAGGGATATGTAACAACCCAGCCCTTTACACGGACCCAGGTATCACTCATTTACACATAATACCTATACCAGTACAAGATATGGAAACAACCCGCCCTAAACAGGGACATACGGGTGTAAAACATACATAATACTGATGTAAATGTCGCGGAAAAACATAAACATCCATTGGGATTTCTACTAGTCTTATACCAGAGTTCACTAATATATCCATAATTTACATAAATTCGGACTTAGAACAATCGTCATTTTACAACCCTCCAAAAAGGACTTTCATCAAGTTTAATACAAGATTTAGATGCTTATGTAAGCTAACCAAAATAACCTCCCCGGTCCCTTTATCTACTAGGATAGACGCACGGACGGACTTGAAAACAAAGGTTGTAAGATAGGGTGAGACATCTCTCAGTAAGGAAGAAGGAGTTACAACAGTGTGTGACTGCATACATGCATATTTTCATTCAACATTTGGAATGTAAATCAAATATTTTCAATACAGTTATGCATCAGGTATATCATTATTCATATTACAAAATTCCCACATCTGTCTTTCGACCATTTAATGATTTATCAGATGACCAACACCAAAATATCCCTATAACCAGTTTTATCCTGTGGCTCGGGTTGTGCACTGATTACGCGCCGAAACAGCGTAATTGGACGTTTAACCCGGGTTTTACGGTTTATATTTTTAATTAAATGTCCAAAATTGTCCAATATTTTAATAAAGTGCCAAAATCATCATTCCTGAACTTTATTGTACTATTTATGAAGTTTTGGTAATTTTTTGTCGCTGGAAAATTCCCGAGAACCAAAACCAACACCTGTTTGTATTTTGTGCATAACTTTTCCATCCGAACTCCGATTGAGACGATTCAAATTTATGGAGAAATAGAAAATGATTATCTACAACTTTTGTGTTTTAAGTTTTGTGAGATACAGGCTCCAGAAGAGTCAGATTTGCGATGAACAGAGAATGAAAAAAATGAAAAAAAATATAGCAATTCGGGTCTCCTATGCGGGTCTAGGGCTTTCCCCCCCCTATCCTATTTAACCCTTCTCTTTCTCTTCCTGCGTAGGCAGCCCCCATGGCTCCCCATTCTTCTCTTCCCCTTCTTCTTCTTTTTCTTCTTCTTCTTTAGTTTGTTTTATTTGTTCTTTTCAATTCTGCTTTGCTCCTTGTCTCTTCTCTCTTATTCTTCCCTGCTCTCCTTCTTCTCTTCTCTCCAATTTCTCTGCTTTCTCTTGCCTAACCTCCAGCCTCTCTGCTGTACTTGAATCAGCAAACCACCCGTGAGCCTCCACGAGCTGCTGCACAGTCCATAGACCAGCAGCCACACCAACACCAACTGCAGACCCGAGAGCACCAGCAGCAGCTACCAGCAAACACAGCAACAGATCTTCCAGCCACTTCTGTTCCATGCTCCAAAGAACAGCAGCTGGCCTTCTTCCCCGCGAAGCAGCCTTGCTTCCACCCCAGCACAGCCCGAGCACAGCAGCCTGCTGCCACTACCAGTGACCTCTACTGTCTACAGCAGCCGAGATACACTCTCACCATCTATCTCTCCTTTTTATTTTCTTTCGTTATTCTTCTTTCTTCATTAAGTTAATTCTTGTTTTATTTATTGAAAAAGATTGGATTTTGAATGTTATTTTAATTTGTTTACTGTTATTAGATTTTAATTAATTGTTTGAATTCTCAAGTATTTTTACAGTAAATTTTATTCATAGTATTCAATTGATTTAAGATCCGGAGTAGTTCTAAAATAAAAAAATAAAAAAGGAGAATAAAAAAATATGTTTCTATTAAATTAGTCGTCTTTTCCTCTTAAAATTTAATTTCTAAATGAAGATTGGTTTAGTTAGGTCCCTTTTTGTTAAAGTTCATACTTTTACTTTTTGGTATCGTTCAAGCTTAGATTTTTTTTTATGTATTTACATTTTGGTTCGGGTTCTTGATTTGTGTTAAAGTCTTGGTTTTTATTGTATGCTTTGAATCGGATTAAGTTTCCATTACATGCTTTAATTCCATGATTAATGTTACCATTTTTAATTAGAGCGTGTTTCGATGTTTCCTTAGGTAGATTAGAGTTTCCATTCTTGCATGTTTTAGTTCCATGTTTTAGGTTTCCGGTTTTTATTAACGCGTGTCCCAGTGTTTCCTTAAGTAGACTAGGGTTTTCATTATTGTTATTTTAATTCCATGTTTAAAGTTTCCATTTTTAGTTAGTATGATCTAGTGTTTCCTTAAGTAGACTAGGGTTTTCATTATTGTTATTTAATTCCATGAGTGATAGTTTTAGGACTTTAATTTGTGTTTTCATTTAAGTCTCCACAATCTTGAAAACCCGAATCTGAATTGAGTTCAGTACCTTTTTAATTTCGATTGGAAGAAAGTAAAATCTGAGATTAAAACGCATTCCCTGAGGAGACGATCTAGCCCTTGGGCTTAATATTACACGATAGAACTCCTATACTTGGGATAGCTTTCGAGCTGCTCATTTTTTGAGTGAGTCAAGTTTTTGGCGCCGTTGCCGGGGAATGTCGTCTTAGTCTTAAATTTGCATTTTTCCCTTCATTTTTGTTAGTTTTATGAAAAATAAAAAAAAATAGAAAAAAAATAGAAAAAAATCGAGTTTTGAAAAATGGCTGCACTTGCACAATGCACGATAATGGATTTTTTGCAGCTTAAATATGCCACTGCATCCTCTTCCACTGTTTTGCCTTATAACGAGCTTAATTTCATGATGCAGCGCGGGAGGACGTCATTGCTACCTGAGTTCTACGGAACGGAATCTGGGTGCCCATATCAGCACCTAGTAGAGTTTGAATTAACCTGCAACATGTTCTTATCTCATGCTAAAACTGATGAATCTATTCAACTGAATTTATTTCTTGCTACTTTGCAGGATAGGGCACTGATTTGGTTTCATTCGATGAGACCTCATTCTATCACTAATTGGTCTGATATGGAGCGTGAATTCCAGCATACATTTTGTCCCTTACAGAAAACTCAATTTTTGTAGGAATAGATTCTTAATTTTGTGCAACATGATGATGAGACATTTGGGGCTTGCTGGGAGCGATTCAAGGATCTACTACGCACTTATCCACATCACGGGTTCGACTCATGGAGGTTAGCTGATTATTTTTATACTGCTCTTACCCCTGATTGCAAGTATTTTGTCCAGACTATGTCTAATGGAGAGCTCGTCAGCGAGGATCCAGATCAGGTATTATCTTTCTTTGATTACTTAGCTGACCATGTCCCAGAGTGGAACACACGATGCACTCAGGCACCCATAATTGCACACCTTATCAGCACAATCGGTGGTAGAGATGTATACGAGCCACCAAATTGCCCAAACAACCCTTCGCCTCAATATCAGCCACAACAGATCTCTCCGAGCTGTACGTCATCAGACCTTTTCGAGGATAGCATAACACAGATGGCGAACATGCTCCAACAATTCATGCAAACTCAAGTCGATCATAATAATGAATTGTGGGATACCATTAATGCGATAAGCACGCAGTTGGACATCTTAGAAAACGAAGAATTGCCCGTGAAACCTCAGCCTAGTCCTCAAGAGTACCAACAGCCACACCAACAAATACACGATGTTTCTCTTGAGACAACAGAGGCCACCACTACTTCGAGAAGCGAGAAAGAATTTCCCCAACCTGAGATGCTCATCGTCGAACAACCAGTTGTCCCAGCACTAGAAGTCATGGCTGAACCAGAAGAGGTCAAAGAAAAATCAGAGGAAACGGGGCCACAAGCGAAGCAGTTAGTCGATGAGGAGACTGATACTCATACGGAGTACCAACCTATGGTACCTCATACTCCGAGCTTAGAAATCATGAAATCGTCACTCCCTCCTGAATCAGATGTTAAGGAGTCTAGTGTGGAGGCAGACTCTTGTAGTGGTATAATGATATGTACACCCGATAAAGAGGGTGACCAGTCTGGTGAGCATATAATTTTCAAAGAACCAGGTAAAACCTTTAATATTAATGCTTCTGAAGAACTGCAGGTAATTATTCCGTCACTTTCTCTCAACCGTTAGTTCGTAAAGAAGCACATTTCCTGGACACAATGTTGAATAAAGACCATTTCTTATCCACACACGAGGGTCAACCTGCGCACGTATTGTTTGGTATTTTGACATGCATTTATTCATTTAAGGCTGATTTTCGTGCAGGTATGAAGACTGATCCACTGTGGCGGCTCAAATTTGGAGACCCGCCGAAGCAATTTATAGACCTGCGGCCACCAGACGAAATTCCCCCTGAGCCTCCGCCAGACAATTGTGATGTTTTCTTTCCCTTATTTTACTTTTATTTTATCTTATTTTATTTTTAGTTAGTTTTCAGGTCCATTTTCTCGTAGTTCGATTTTTGTTTTCCATTATTTCATCACTCAGGTACGCCTTACTTTTCCCGTGCACAGTATTTTCTATTTTCCCTATGCTTTCACATTGAGGACAACGTTCCACTTTAGTTGGGGGGGGGAATGAGCATTCGCATGTGACACCGTGCACGTACACGTACTAGGTTTAAAAAAAAAACAAAAAACAATAAAAAAAATCCAAAAAAATCCAAAAATCAAAAAGAAAGAGAGAAAGAAAGGAGGAGCACTGAGAAATTACATTGCATTGTGCCATGCTTAACATTACGTATACCTTTCGCATACTTGCATAAAACTTAAGAATGACACACTTGAGTCAATCATGCGTAGTTTCTCTTTATATGATCTTATGACTCCATGAAGAATTGATTGGTAATACATTCGTGTTAATTTGACTATATAATTTCCTGTATTTACACGGCATCTCACGAGACTGAATAAACACATTCACGTGATTCATTGCACTTAGGGTTTCCTGTGAGCACTGAGAGAGCACCCATGGAGACTATGACACCTTGTGATATATCCTTGAGCTATTTATCGTCCTTTTGAGCGTTAATATCAAATCAGAGTTCATGGAACTCAATTCTCTTTTTCTAGATGATTCCTTATACACTAGTCTATGTTTTGATTTGCTAGCCTAGAGGTGACACCTAGTGGGGAGATAGAAACCTAGGTCTTGTAGCCTACTCAAAATGTGAAGGCTGAGCCACCCCTAGAGATAGACTTAATTCATGAACTCTTATTCGAGCTCAATTCCCATTGATTGTTTGAAGATTACAAAAGAAGTGTTATGATTGTCCTAATTGATCAAGAAAAGACAGAAAATAAAGAATGAGCAAAATAAAGAATAAGCAATACACATGCGCATGAAATGAAATGTCAATGCCAGCCCAAATACATATCACAAAAAGTCAAGAACGACACATATTTTCCACGTATGAAGATTCTTTAACCGATTAATGCCTCAGATGTATTCACGACAATTTTGTAAGTAAGTTGATCTAGGGTGGTCTCAGTTGGATATGGCGAGTAGGTGAGAAGATGTTAGGGTGAAGGACCTGACACCTCATAGATAGGCTAGATCCTTTCCAGACTAGTCCACTCCATATACTTAGCGTTGTTCCTTTTAATATGTGGGATGTTTGATCGCGACACTCCTCCTCACATATGATGAGTGAACCCATTTTCGTTGAGTGTTCTTGAGGGTATACCAGTTAGGTTGAGTCAAAACGACCGTTCTGTAGGTGTCCACTGGCGTCCTAGGTGTACTGAGTCACACACATCACACACACCTTGAGAGTTTACCTGTTTATACTCGAACTTATATGATTGCATTAACTCTGAATGTGCCTCTAATTAACTTTATGTGAGTATACTACTCTCAAATGACATATAAACGATGAAACTTGCATGAATGACGTGCTTTGGAGTCGTGTGCATTGAATATGAACGAGCTTGTGTGAAATTCAATTATGTTCTTGTATGTGAAATGGTATAATATTGTCGCATGTGCATTGATTTCATGATTACTGAAGTATGTAGTTGTAGATACCACCCTGACATTCATTCACGTCATTTGCTAGAGACTAGCAAAACGTTAGTTGGGGGTGTGATTACGCGCCGAAACTGCGTAATTGGACGTTTAACCTGGGCTTTACGGTTTATATTTTTAATTAAATGTTCAAAATTATCCAATATTTTAATAAAGTGCCAAAATCATCATTCTTGAACTTTATTGCACTATTTATGAAGTTTTGGTAATTTTTTGTCGCAGAAAAATTCTCGGGAATCAAAACCAACACCTGTTCGGATTTTATGCATAAATTTTCCGTACAAGCTTCGATTGGGACGATTCAAATTTCTAGAGAAAGAGAAAAGGATTATATACAACTTTTGTGTTTTGAGTTTTATTAGATACAGGCTCCAAAAGAGTCAGATTTGCGATGAACAGAGAATGAAAAAAATATAGCAATTTGGGTCTAGGGCTTTCCCCCCCTATCCTATTTAACCATTCTCTTTCTCTTTCTGCGTAGGCAGCCCCCATGGCTCCCCATTCTCCTCTTCTCCTTCTTCTTCTTTTTCTTCTTCTTCTTTAGTTTGTTTTATTTGTTCTTTTCAATTCTGCTTTGCTCCTTGTCTCTTCTCTCTTATTCTTCCCTGCTCTCCTTCTTCTCTTCTCTCCAATTTCTCTGCTTTCTCTTGCCCAACCTCCAGCCTCTCTGCTGTACTTGAATCAGAAAACCACCTATGAGCCTCCACGAGCTGCTGCACAGTCCATAGACCAGCAGCCACACCAACACCAACTACAGACCCGAGAGCACCAGCAGCAGCTACCAGCAAACACAGCAACAGATCTTCCAGCCACTTCTGTTCCATGCTCCAAAGAACAGCAGCTGGCCTTCTTCCCCGCGAAGCAGCCTTGCTTCCACCCTAGCACAGCCCGAGCACAGCAGCCTGCTGCCACTACCAATGACCTCTACTGTCTACAGCAGCCGAGATACACTCTCACCATCTATCTCTCCTTTTTATTTTCTTTCGTTATTCTTCTTTCTTCATTAAGTTAATTCTTGTTTTATTTATTGAAAAAGATTGGATTTTGAATGTTATTTTAATTTGTTTACTATTATTAGATTTCAATTAATTGTTTGAATTCTCAAGTATTTTTTACAGTAAAGTATTCAATTGATTTAAGATCCGGAGTAGTTCTAAAATAAAAAAAAATAAAAAATGAGAATAAAAAAATATGTTTCTATTAAATTAGTCGTCTTTTCCTCTTAAAATTTAATTTCTAAATGAAGATTGATTTAGTTAGGTTCCTTTTTGTTAAAGTTCATACTTTTACATTTTGGTATCGTTCAAGCTTAGATTTTTTTTTATGTATTTACATTTTGGTTCGGGTTCTTGATTTGTGTTAAAGTCTTGGTTTTTATTGTATGCTTTGAATCTGATTGAGTTTCCATTACATACTTTAATTCCATGATTAATGTTACCATTTTTAATTAGAGTGTATTTCGATGTTTCCTTAGGTAGATTAGAGTTTCCATTCTTGCATGTTTTAGTTCCATGTTTTAGGTTTCCAGTTTTTATTAACGCGTGTCCCAGTGTTTCCTTAAGTAGATTAGGGTTTTCATTATTGTTATTTTAATTCCATGTTTAAAGTTTCCATTTTTAGTTAGTATGATCTAGTGTTTCCTTAAGTAGACTAGGGTTTTCATTATTGTTATTTAATTCCGTGCGTGATAGTTTTAGGACTTTAATTTGTGTTTTCATTTAAGTCTCCACAATCTTGAAAACCCGAATCTGAATTGAGTTCAGTACCTTTTTAATTTCGATTGGAAGAAAGTAAAATCTGAGATTAAAACGCATTCCCTGAGGAGACGATCTAGTCCTTGGGCTTAATATTACACGATAGAACTCTTATACTTGGGATAGCTTTCGAGCTGCTCATTTTTCGAGTGAGTCATGCACTGATACTCGTCCAATGCCCTGTTCGTGCAGACACTGCCGAGTACCTACATACGATCCAACTACCTCCATTGGCCCAATATCAGCTAATGGTTTCACCCTGCTAGCCGACCATCTTGGTACCCACATCGTTTAATATGTGTGGTTGCACATGTACATCTAGCTACGATATCGCGTTGTATCATATAACAGTAGTTTATTTTAACCCTGCAAAGAAAGTATTTTTCAACCCTATATCAATAGTATAGAACTAATCCCAGCGGGTTCAAACCGGCGTCTTTCCACTCAATTTACCTGTAACACCCCGACCCCGAGGGGCCTGGAATATTAACTTTTTACTACTAATTTATAGCGGAAGCAAAATAAACTCAATTATTATTAAACCAGAGCACTAATTATCCATATTACAATCATTTATTTCAAAATAAGAAAAATTACACAAGTATAAATATCTGACATCATACTAATATTTCTAAGCAAATCTTTATTTTTCTATCCACACCCGCATGCTTGCTAAGCCTGATTTCCAACATGCTCTTCAGAGTTATCTGAAATAAAAATATGATTGGAGTGAGACGACGCTCAGTAAGTAAATAAGATTATTATTAGTGTGTGGCAAAAATGAGTTTTTTTTAAAAATTTCGTAAAACAATATTTAACATTATAACTTCAAAATTGTCTCTAGAATAAATATAAATTTAAAAATTTCTACATAAAACTTTTACCATCAACTATAACAGTAAAATTTTATAATCATATACTATAACTGTTAAATTAAATTTTTAACTTTAAAACTATATAAATATTTAACGATAAATATACATATACTTTTCCTTATACGTTTTCTTTATATCGTCATTTAAGCACTAAAATGATCATTTTCATGTAAACTTATACTTTTCCTTCAAATCATCAGTAACTTTGTACACGTAATTAAATATGTATAAACATATATTGTAAAAACCACCCTTAGGCCTGTTTATCGTAAGTCATGTTTACCCCCATGACTGGGTTGTGCGGTCTGAAGACTGGACTTAGCTGGCTGGCCGACCAAACTAAATCAACGTACGTAAACTTTAAGTGAGATTTTCCTTATTAAGTCCTGGTCCGGAACCAGGTGTGCACTCAGGAGAAATCCACTAACATAAATAACCACCCTGTAAACAGCGTGGGTGCACTCTGATCCGTATAAACTTTAAGCTGTGGTACCGAGCATCTGTAACTTTGAACTTTCGTTGCCATAAGGGGTTTTAAAATCATCTTATTATAATTTATGTAATTTAAAATAATAACATGAAAATCTCATCTTTACTTATATTTTCATAAAAAAAATGTAACATACAAATAAACTCATGCCACACAATTTTTGTGTTAAAAATATATATAATTTTATTTTTGAATAGAAATAAATACTGAAAATTTACCCGAGAGGATTAGAACATTTCTTAACCCAAAAATAGATGCAAGTATATTAAAGATAGAACTGGTATAATTAAATATGCGTAAAAATAAACTCATGGAAATTTTGTGGAACTAATTAACATAATTGAAATTTACTTATAAAGTAAACTCGGGTATGAATTTTAAATAAAAAAAACTAACATAATCAAAATTTACTTACAAATAAATTCGAGTATAAATTTTGAATAAAAATACTAACATAATCAAATTTTACTTACCTTCTTCCTTACGAACACTGTAACTATCTCTAAGAAATGAGATCGAAAAGAGTGGGTGATTGAGAACTTACTCAAAAATTCTCTCTCCACCATAATTTCTTTCACTCACTAATTCTTCTCTTCCTTGAAAAATTTTTGTGAAAAATGAAGGTTGAGAGCTCCCTATTTATAGGAAAATTTTGGGGAAGAAATGAAATTTATGAAAGTGTGGAGAGATTGGTGAAATTATAATTTAAAAAAAAAAAAAATTAAAGAATGGGCAAGGTATGGGTTGAGTGGAGGCCATTTGGGAGTGCTTGCCACCATTCCCACTAAATAAATTTTTAATTAATTATTTACCTAATTAATTATTTTATTATTTTATTATTTTATTATTTTTCTTAATCATTATTATTATCATTGTTATTAATTTTAAACTACTTTTAGTATTTATTTTATTTTTATTTTTGAACAAGAATTAAATGTAAATTTTGAAAACTTATGTGGGCCCCACGTAATCTTGTGGGCCCCACACAGTCTTGTGGGCCCCGCATAAGATACCTATATTATTATTATTTTATCATATATTTCTACAAATTATATCAGTCAAAACATTATTTTATATACTTTTTTACATGTACAAACAGTGTCTATCCTGTTTATCCTATGAAATTCCATTTTGACCAGGCCAACCTCCAGGGAGCAACTAAGCCGCAATGGTTTCTGAGCACTCGCTAAGACAAGGTCTTTCTTAGGCATCAAACATGGAATCAAGGATCCTAACAGAGAAACACTTTCATTTTTAATACTAACTATTATTATTATTATTTTTTCTTGGGTTATTACATTACCCCTCTTTGTTTACTGATTCAGCTCGGTGTATCACCGGCCTCAATTTTTCACATTCTCAGTATAACAAATTGGAATTTCATTCCCATATTCTATATCAGTAGTATAGAAAAATACATTCATTTCCATTTCAACATATATCACACCAGTTTGCTTCAAAAACCCGCTAAATGATAGAAATTCAATATACATAGTTTAACTGAATAAATAAAGTATTCGAGCCTCTCCTGCTATAGTATAAATACAAATAAACAATATTTTTAAAATTTGGAGATTACACGTCGAAATCCTCGTTTTTACCAAAAATAGTAAAATCGTCAAACCGGCATTTCTACTCTGTAGAATTTCACAAATAAGAAGTTAAATCATACATAATAACATAAACTAACTTTTTAGCAGTTTAGTTTTCCAAAAATGTTGTTGTAATCAAATTCCCTTTACCTTATACTCGAAATGAAAGTTCGTATGAAAACTGTCCAAATCGACAACCCAAGATCCTGAAAACCTAAAACCACAGAACATAATCTTACTATGTTTTCTACTGCTATCCAAATATCCAATGAAAATTAGGATCAAATTCCTACCTCGATTCTTGGGAAAACCCAAAACTTTCCGAAACGACGATCCGATCCACTAAAAGTGTAGAGTTTCCTCTTCTGATCCACGCAGTACCCTCCGTTTTTGGAAACAGACGACAAATGGCGAAGGATCTTAGAGAGAGAGAGAGAGAGAATAAGAGAATTTATAGAATAAAACCTAACTTAGCCCTTAAGTTGTAATGACCCGAATAAAAATGGAATTTAGATAATTAAGCGTAAGGAAAAATAGAAACAGGAACAGAAGGAAAGCTGCCAAGCTTTGTCGACGAACATACGGTTTTGTCGACGAAGGCTTTAAGAATTTCGTCGACGAACACAGGGCTTCGTCGACGAGAAAATACCGAGAGAGAGGCAGCTTGAATTTCGTCGACAAACACAGGGCTTCGTCGACGAATTCATTGAAGGATTCGTTGACGAATCTGGCAGTACAAATAGTGGAAAACCAGGATATTTTGTCATTTTCAGCGCCCCTCTCTCTCTCTCTCTCTCTCTCTCTCTCTACGACTCTCTCTCACTTCTCTCTTTGATTTTGGCCCCACCAGTCGCTGGATAGAAGATTTGAGGCTACCATGACGCTCCTGACGAAGTTCTCTATGAGTTTGCCGGAGCGGATCGTTGAGAAAACGAAGTTGGAAATCATCCTTAAATTGAGGTAATGCTTTTTAAGCCAAATTAGACTTTATGGTAGTTATAGAAATTGATGTACGCATGAAAATACTGAAGTTTAATACTTGGAGTTTTGAGTTTCAGGGTATCGATCAGGAAATCATACGAGGGTTAGCCTAGGATATTTTGGGGGTTTCCTCAGTAGTCAGGTAAGGGAATAAACTAAAGTAGTTATTTTCCATGCAAGTTATTATTAATTATGAGCACATTTATTTTCAGAAAAGCATATGCTATATTTGTTTATCACATATGAAATGTATGTTTGGAAAATACTGCTATTATGATTAAAAAGTATATGTATGTATAAGATGCTAGAAATGATGATTTTAGAATATGAGGTATGACTTTTAACGGCACATGTGTGGCATGAACATTATTTTTATGTGAAGTGAATCATGATATGAATGATTTTAGTAAAGCATATTTTCAGGTATTTTGAAAAGACGAGTTATGTTATATTGAGTTTGATGAATATATGATAAATGAGTTATTTTCAGAATGTAAATACTTGAAATGATTCTAGTGCGAGGCCATACTTATGTTATCGGCGCGAGGCCGTATTTACGATTTCGGCACGAGGCTGTATTTATTATGTTTTCAGCACGAGGCCGTATTTACGATTTCGGCACGAGGCCGTATTTATTATGTTATCGGCGCGAGACCATATTTACTATGATTTCGGCATGAGGCCGTATTTACGAAATTATGTACTATATGTTATCAAAATTCGGATGTTAGTTTAGTTCAGTTCAGGAGTTCGGTAACGTAACTATATGTAGATCAGATATCTACGTTTAGATTAGTGCTAACCATCCCATGAAGGGATGAAAGATGGATAGTCGATGTGGCTTTCAGTAGAGTGTGGACGTCCACCTGGCAGTCCGGACCAAGGTGTGGCCGGTCCATCGTACTTACAGACATATTTGATTCGGCAGTGGTCAGCCAGCCATTGTTGGGTACCGCCTTCGGGCTGCACAACCCATCATGGGGGGTAATACATGACATTACTAGCTATTCATCCTGAGTATATTTTCAGTGCTATTCAGCTATAGCAGACGTTTTATGCATGATATTACTTATTAGAAAATATGAAAGCGTATGATTATTTAGTATGATATGATGAATTTTATAAAATATGAAATGCACTGTATATGTATAAATGCCTTAAATGTTCATGTTGCCACACAGCTGTTTTTAGTTTATTTTCCCTAACTGAGAAGTGTCTCACCCCCAAACTTAATTAATTTTTCAGGAGCCCCTCAGAGACCGGCGGATTAAGGCCGCCGTTAAGTTAGTGAGATTACCCTGTGAGGAGGGTAAGATTTTGTAATAGGATCAGAGTTATTTTGTGTTTGTTCCTAGAGATATTTTGATGTATATGAGGATGTATAGAAGTACAGTTTTATAATGTTATAGAAAGCTCTAGTATTATGCTTTATGGATGAATGTTGGATTTTATGTTTACTGCTGTGTAGATTTTCGCTGTGTTTGACAGATGTCCCCGTTACCCATGGGTTCGGGATGACCATTTTTATTTATTATGTTATATTTTATTGAGGATCACTACATTTGGTATCAGAGCTTAGGATATTAGGTTCTGTAGACTCTAGAGTGCAGCAGTAATAATATAGGAGTATAGGATAAGGGGATTTAAGGTCTAGTTTTATAGTCTAGATGCAGGACTTCCATGGTGGTTTGTGTGATTTTCTTGGGGTGACGATTGTCGTTGTAAACTATCGTCGGGTCGGGTATCTAGGTTGCAGGATTGAGCCTTGAATAAAGATCAGGAATGACGAGTTAATTAGGAGAAAAATATTATATATGTTGAGTGATAAGTATATAGAAGGAGGTTTTGAGTTAAGTTACTTGTTTTTTAGGATGGACCTTGGTGGCAATAGTGCCCACGCCAGTGGGAGTGAGGGTGTTGGACCCTCAGGCGCTGCGGGTAGTGATTCAGGTGCCGTTTTACGCAGCGTAGCACAACAAGTTATGGCAGAAATTGCTAGGAGTTCGAGGGAACAGGGTGGTCCATCAGTAGGCCACGGTAATTCGATTGAGAAGTTTATTAAGATGAGTCCTCTAGCTTTCTCAGGAGGGACGGATCCTGCAGTCGCTGAAAATTGGGTGCATGAGGAACAGTGGGTACTATTTGCCACATATAAACTGACCGGGGAGGCCGAGAGATGGTGGTCAACAGTGAAATTGTTAGAGCAACAGAGGACTGTTCCTGTGGAGATGACATGAGAGTGGTTTAAAGAGATATTTTTCGACAGATATTTTCCAGCCTCTTCCAAGGAGGCTAAGATTGCAGAGTTTTTGAATCAGAAGCAAGGACAGCTGTCAGTACAACAATACGCGGCGAGGTTCATTGAGCTATCTCGCTTCGCCCCGTACATCATTCCGGATGAGACGAGAAAAGTACGACTGTTTAAGAGAGGTCTAAGAAGGGAGATATACAAACAAGTATCAATTCTGAAGTTGCAGGATTTTGCAGAGTTAGTGGATAGAGCCACTATAGCAGAGATTGGAGAGCGGTTTGAGGCTGAGGAGCAGAGGCAGAAGAAAAGGTCTACACCTTCTGGTTAGCAGGGAGTCGGCCGTGCCGTGTGGAAGAGAGGTGGCTATTATAGGGACCGAAGATAGGAGACCAAGAATCGGGGTTTCCAGGGTGTGCAACCATCTCCAGCTTGCCCATCTTGTGGGAAGAGACACCTAGGGGAGTGTCGTGCCGAGCAAGGTGTCTGCTACAGGTGCGGGGAGCCAGGACATATGATGAGGGAGTGTTCGACACAGACTGGTACTGCTCCTGCTCCTAGACTTGCACGAGGAGGGTACCAGGCACCACGAGGTGGCCAGCAGAGGAATACGGCCCCAGCTAGAGTTTTCGCTTTGATGCCGGGTGACGCTGAGGCGGCCGGCGATGTGGTGACAGGTACTGTTAGTATGTTTTCATTTAAAGTTATTACACTTTTTGATTATGGTGCCACACATTCGTTTGTGTCCTTGGAGTGTGTTAAGTTATGTGGGGCAAAAACGCAATCATTAGATGTCGAGTTATTAGTGGCTACACCGACCGGGTCAGCGGTGAGATGTAGTAGGGTACTCTGTGGTTGTCCAGTTGATGTTCATGGGAAGATTTTATATGCTGATTTGGTGGTATTAGATATGCACGGGTTTGACATTATCTTCGGCATGGATTGGCTAGTAGCTAATTCTGCTATTATAGACTCCTGTGCTAGAGAAGTGATATTCACACCTCCAGGGAAATCAGAATTTAAATTTACAGGGTCACGAGTGCAATCCTTACCTCAGATGGTCTCAGCTGTTTAGGCGAGGAGACTGCTTCAGAATGGCTGTCTGGGATTTGTGGCTTTTATGAAAGAAATGTCAAAAAATAAATTAAAGTTTATCAATACGGTTGTGGTGAAAGAATTTATAGACGTGTTTAAACGAATTACCAGGTTTGCCGCCTGATCGTGAAGTATATTTTCCTATTGATCTACTTCCAGGTACATCACCTATCTCTAAAGCACCGTATCGAATGGCGCCAGCAGAGTTGGCAGAATTGAAAGACCAGTTGCAAGATTTGCTTGATAAGGACTTCATACGACCTAGTGTATCACCGTGGGGAGCTCCAATGCTGTTTGTAAAGAAGAAAGACAGGTCTATGAGGATGTGCATAGATTATATAGAGATTAATAAGGTGACCATCAAGAACAAGTATCCTCTACCCCGTATCGATGATTTATTTGATCAGCTCCAGGGTACACGAGTTTGTTCCAAGATCGATCTTAGATCAGGTTACCATCAGGTAAAAGTGAGAGCAGAAGATGTATCAAAGACAGCTTTCAGGACCAGGTATGGGCATTATAAGTTTCTTGTCATGCCATTTGGTCTGACAAATGCTCTTGCGGTATTTATAGACTTGATGAATAGAGTCTTCCACCAATACCTAGACCAGTTTGTGGTTGTTTTTATTGATGATGTACTAGTCTATTCGAGAAGCTATAAGGAGCATGAGATACATTTAAGACGGGTTTAACAGATGCTCTAACTCGAGAAAATTGTGTTTTTGGGACACGTTATTTCAGGAGACGAAATTTCTGTAGATTTGAGTAAGATTGAGGCGGTAGTGAATTGGGTTAGACCGAGGAACGTCCAGGAGATTAGGAGTTTCTTGGGGTTAGCCGGTTACTATTGTCGTTTCGTTGAGGGGTTCTCAGCTTTATCAGGACCTCTGACAAGACTGACTAAGAAGAATGTCAAATTTGAATGGAATGGTAGCTATGAGCAGAGTTTTCAGGAGTTGAAGCAGAGGTTAGTCATGGCACCAGTACTGATCATCCCATCTAGGGGTGAGGGGTACACTATTTACAGTGATGTGTCCTTGAAGGGATTTGGCTGTGTATTGATGCAGCATGGCAGGGTAGTGGCGTATGCATCCAGGTAGTTGAAAGAATATGAAAAGAACCACCCCACCTATGATCTTGAGTTGGATGCAGTAGTACACGCACTGAAAATTTGGAGGCATTACCTATACGGCGAGTGATTACGCGTGCAAACTGCGTAATTAGGCACTTTAACCCGGTCTTTACGCCTTATATTTTTAATTAAATATCCAAATTTGTACAATATTTTAATAAAGTGCTGAAATTATCATTCTTGAGTTTTATTGTGCAATTTACAAGTTTTTGATAATTTTTTATCGCAGGAAAAGACTCGGGAACTAAAATTGACACCTGTTCGTATTTCATGCATAAATTTTCCATCCAAACTCCGATCGAGGTAATTCAAATTTTTGGAGAAAGAGGAAAGGATTATATACAGCTCTCATGTTTTGAGTTTTGTGAGAAACTAGCTTCAGAAGGGTCAAATATTGCGGTGAACAGAGAGCAAAAATGTGACCCGGCCATGCAGGCCGGGTCGGGTCAAGTTGTCGGGTTGGGTTGGCTAAACCGGGTCTAGGGCTTCCCCCAATCTATTTTAAATTCTTCTTCTTCTCCCCCTTCTTTCCTAGGCAGCTCGAGGGCTTTCCTCCTCTTCTTCCTTCTTCCAATTCCCTTCCTCTTTATCTTTTCCTTCTTCTTGGTTTTTCCTGTCCTTCTATTCTCGCTCTCTTTTTCTCTTTTCTCTATTCTCTGCTCCAGCCACAACACTGCCTCATCCTCTACAAAACACCAGTAGCTCCAACTCCCTCAGCATCCCGAGCACCAGCCACCGGCAGACCCCTTGTGGCCACAACACGGCACCAACTTCTCGACCACCACAACAGCGGCTCTTCTCCAACAGCTTACTGGCAGCCAAAGCTCAAGGCTTCCCTTTGCAGCAACCGAAGCTCCATCTCCAGCCCCTCCATAGTACCAGCCGAAGCCCACACCAGCAGCAGAGCTTTGAAGACCCCAGAAGCTCCTCCATAGCACAGCCAGGCTAGCCGAGCACCACTCCAACTGCAACTCCCATGGCTCTCTTTATCTCTCTCTCTTTTTCTATCTCTTTCTTTTATTTATTTATTTATTTACCTTTTTGTATTGAAAGTTGGACATGGTTAAATTAATATTAAGGTTTATTTTAGATTTTAAATAATTGTTAAGTTGTTTTTGCCTTTGGAAAATTAAATTAGTTGTGTTTTTTGTTCAAGATTTATTTTTATTTTTTTGTTGAAACTCAATTTAGATTAGGTTCGGTTTTATCAAAGTTTGTATTTTTCTTATGGTTTTTCGTTTTATTGATGCAGTGAGCCACCGTGGAATTAATTTGACCCGGAAATTGTATATTGTGAGCATGAGTGGCTAAATTCGGTAACTCGGGTTGTGGGTCAATGTCGTTTGTTTTCCATGGTTTATTAGTTCTCCTAAGAAATTATTATTAAACTTTTATTTTGTTAAAACCGAATATTGAAGGCATCGTTGATAAATCGCTGGCTCTTATTTCTTGTTTTGTTGTTGACGATAGGCACATCAAAACCTTGATTTAATCTAGGATTTTAATCAACTAATTTTTACATAAAATTCGGTCATTGCTTAATGAGATTTTTTATTTTCTTCCGTTTGGATGTGGCCAATTTGCTCGATCTTTAGTAATAAAATTTCATCTTATTAATGCCTTGATTGGATTAACAAGAAGAGGAGTAAGACCTAGGAAATTAGTAAACGGTGGAAGCAAATAGACGTTGAACCCGTAACTCGAGTGTTTGGTAAAATTGTTTCAATTAATATGTTTAGTTTTAGTTGCGTTATTAGATTTACATTTTTGGAAAATTGATAAAATTTCAGTTTCATTTTGATAGTTTACTCAAGCTTCTCTCACTTTGTTTATTGTTTTCAAAATCGTAAAAGACAAAAAAGATTTTCAAACTCCATTTTTCAGCAACAGGATTTCACTAAACTTGCATAAATAGTTTGATACTCAATGGTCCCTGTGGAATACGATCTTGGACTCATCCTTGATACAACTTGATACTTTTGCACTTGGAAGCACAACTCAGAACGAGTCAGCGAGCAGTGTGAGATTTTCTCCGACCACAAGAGTTTGAAGTATTTCTTCACTTAGAAGGAATTGAATATGAGACAGAGAAGGTGGTTAGAGTTGATTAAAGATTTTGATTGCACTATCAGTTACCACCCAGGGAAAGCAAACGTGGTAGCTGATGCACTGAACAGGAAGTCTGGAGTATCAGCGTTGGCAGCTATGGAGATCTAGCGTCCGATCATAATGGATCTAGAGAGACTCAGCATTGAATTGATGGAGAGTAATGCTCCAGTATGTATTGCCAGCCTAGTGGTACAGCCTACTCTGCAGGAGAGAATTAAAGCTGCCCAGAAAGAAGATCCAGAATTGTTAGAGGTGATAGACAGAGTGCAGAGTGGTAAGGGGGAGGAATTCAATATCGCAAATGATGGAACTTTGCGGTTCCGTTCTAAATTATGTGTTCCTGCTGATACCGAGATCAGGAAGACCATTCCAGAGGAGGCTCACAGATCTTTGTACACGGCTCATCCCGGGAGTATGAAGATGTACAGAGATCTGCGAGAGTTGTACTGGTAGAGTGGTATGAAGAGAGAGATCGCCAAGTATGTAGCCCAGTGTTTGATGTGCCAGCAGGTGAAGGCTGAGCACCAGAGACCGGTAGGGCAGTTGCAGCCGTTATTTATCCCGGAGTGGAAGTGGGATCACATATCGATGGACTTTTTGTCAGGACTGCCGACAACATTACATGGCCAGATTGCATCTGGGTGATTGTTGATCGGTTGACGAAAACTGCCCACTTTATTCCTATCAAGATCAGCTACTCCCTCAGCCGTTTAGCGGAGATTTACATTCAGGAAATAGTTCATTCTCATGGGGTGCATGTATCTATTGTGTCAGATCGAGACCCGCGATTCACGTCACGATTTTGGAGGAGCTTACAGGAGACTCTGGTGTCTCAATTATTATTTAGTATGGCATTCCATCCCCAGCCAGATGGTCAGACTGAGAGGACAATTTAGACACTAGAAGATATGCTCCGTGCATGTTTTCTAGATTTTGGGGGTAGTTGGACTCAGTTCATGTCATTAGTAGAGTTTGTGTATAATAACAGTTATCAGTCCAGCATTGACATGGCACCGTTTGAGGCCCTGTACGGTAGGAGATGTCGATCTCCTTTGTTTTGGGATGAAGTGGGCGAGCAGCGAGTAGTAGGGCCAGTGCTTGTGCAACAAGCAAGTGATAAAGTTCGGCTTATCAGAGATAGGATCAGTGCAGCTCAGAGCCGACAGAAGAGTTATGCCGACAATCGCCACAGGAATTTAGAGTTTGACGTGGGTGATCACGTATTTTTGAAGATAGCTCCGTTAAAAGGAGTTATGAGATTTGGTAGGAAGGGTAAACTTAGCCCTAGGTTCATCGGTCCGTTTGAGATTTTAGAGAAAGTGAGACCGGTGGCCTACAAATTAGCTTTACCACCTTCATTATCCAGAATTCACGACGTATTCCACGTATCGATGTTGAGGAAATACGTCCCAAATCCTTCTTATGTCATTAGTTATGACGAGTTGGAGTTTAGTGATTCACTAGGGTATGAGGAGGTACTGGTACGGATTCTGGATAGGAAAGTACAGGAGCTACATAAAAAGAAGATTCCTCAGGTAAAGGTTTTGTGGAGGAATCATGCGGTAGAAGACGCTTCGTGGGAATCCGAGGAGCAAATGAGACAGAAGTATCAACATCTATTCCCAGAAGTTTGATTCGGTAAAATGTAAATAGTTAAGTTATATTTCTTATTGCAGGTACATGTAATGGTTAATTAGTGTAGCATTTTAGTTTTGGGAGAGTTTTGTTTTGGTATATGTAACCTCCCAAGACTTGAGTAGTAACCACAGTATTCCTCCATCATAAGTGAGGGTAAATAATAAAACAAGTAGACCGTTTTGCCTCATGAGGGATGATGAATTACATGAATAACAAATTTTGAGGATGAAATTTTATAAGGAGGGGAGAATGTAACGACTCGAATAAAAATGGAATTTAGATAATTAAGAGGGAGGAAAAATGGAAATAAGAACAGAAGGAAAGCTGCCAAGCTTTGTCGATGAATACAGGGTTTTGTCGACAAAGGCTTTAAGAATTTCGTCGACAAACATAGTGCTTCGTCAACGAGAAAATACCGAGAGAGAGGCAGCCTAAATTTCGTCGACGAACACAGGACTTCGTTGACGAATTCATTGAAGGATTCGTCGACAAAGTGACGTGTCTCGTCGACGAATCTAGCAGTATAAATAGTGTAAAATTAGGATATTTTTTCAAATTAGACTTTATGATAGTTATAGAAATTGATGTACGCATGAAAATACTTATGTTTAATACTTGGAGTTTTGAGTTTCAGGGTATCGATTAGGAAATCATATGAGGGTTAGCCTAGGATATTTTGGGGGCTTCCTCAGTAGCCAGGTAAGGGAATAAACTAAAGTAGTTATTTTCCATGCAAGTTATTATTAATTATGAGCACATTTATTTTCAGAAAAGCATATGCTATATTTTTTTATCACATATAAAATGTATGTTTGGAAAATACTGTTATTATGATTAAAAAGTATATGTATGTATAAGATGCTAGAAATGATGATTTTAGAATATGAGGTATGACTTTAAACGGCACATGTGTGGCATGAACATTATTTTTATGTGAAGTGAATCATGATATGAATGATTTTACGAGTAAAGCATATTATCAGGTATTTTGAAAAGATGAGTTATGCTATATTGAGTTTGATAAATATATGATAAATGAGTTATTTTCAAAATGTAAATACCTGAAACGATTCTGGCTCGAGGCCATACTTATGTTATCGGCGCGAGACCGTATTTATGATTTCAGCACGAGACCATATTTATTATGTTTTCGGCGCGAGGCCGTATTTACGATTTCAGCACGAGGCCGTATTTACAAAATTATGTATTATATGTTATCAGAACCCGGATGTTAGTTTAGTTCAGTTCAGGAGTTCGGTACCGTAGCTATATGTAGATCAGATATCTACGTTCAGATTAGTGCTAACCATCCCACGAGGGGATGGGAAATGGATAGTCGATGTGGCTTTCAATAGAGTGTGGACGTCCACCTGACAGTCCGGACCAGCCATTGGCAGGTCCCGCCTTCGGGCTGCATAACCCGTCATGGGGGGTAATACATGACATTGCTAGCTATTCATCTTGGGTATATTTTCAGTACTATTCAGCTATAGCAGATGTTTTATGCATGATATGACTTATTAGAAAATATGAAAGCATATGATTATTCAGTATGATGTGATGAATTTTATAAAATATGAAATGCACTGTATATGTATAAATGCCTTAAATGTTCATGTTGTCACACAGCTATATTTAGTTTATTTTCCCTTACTGAGAAGTGTCTCACTTCCAAACTTAATTAATTTTTTAGGAGCCCCCGAGAGACCGACGGGTCAAGGCCGCCGTTAAGTTAGCAAGATTACCCTGTGAGGAGGGTAAGATTTTGTAATAGGATCAGAGTTATTTTGTGTTTGTTCCTAGAGATATTTTGATGTATATGAGGATGTATAGAAGTACAGTTTTATAATGTTATAAAAAGCTCTGGTATTATGCTTTATGGATGAATGTTGGATTTTATGTTTACTGCTGTTGCGTAGATTTTCGTTGTGTTTGACAGATGTCCCCGTTACCCACAGGTTCGGGTTGACCATTTTTATTTATTATGTTATATTTTATTGAGGGTCGCTACATAGAAATCTAAATAAATATCTCCTCCAAGATATTTATATATAAATATCTCAAAATATCTCTTTGCAAAATATCTTCTCCAAAATAACTATTTATTTATTTATTTATTTTATGTTTATTTATTATTTATTTATTTATTATTATAATTATTATTTTATTATTTTATTTTATTTATTTATTTATTTTATTTTTTTTCTCCGATTCGGGTTACTACAGGATATATATATATATGCACAAGTCTTTTAGATAAAAATGTTTTACAATTATTAAAGGCAATTTTTAATAGTTAAATTATTAATTGAGTTATTTTTACACGAAATCTCATTTGTGCCACACACTGGTAATAAGCTAGTTCATACTTACTGAAAGGTGTCTCACCCAATTATTATTATACATTTTAGATATCTTGAAGAGCATAGTCGAAATCAGAATAGCGCAGTGGAAGCATAAGTGAGATTAGAAAGAGAGGTTTAGATTAAATGTTAATTTTGTTATTTTTGATTTATCTTGAAATTTCTTAAGGATGTATTAAATTTGATATTGGAGATATTGTTGTAATAAAAGGTTTTTAGTACTCTGGTAAATATATTTGAGATATTCCGCGGTATAAAATTTCGAATCACTATAGTTAGTATTAGAGCATAAAATTTCGGATACTACAGTTGGTATCAGAGCATAAAATTTCGAATACTATAGTTTGGATCAAGGATTTTGCTGGAAAAGGGAATAGAATGGAAAATGAGAAGGAAAGTCATTTGTCATTATATATTTTTTATATCAAATACTACTAAAAATAAAAGTTTGTTATAATATGATTAAAAATTAAGAAAAATTAAATGTGAGTGGTGTTTTTTCCAAGTCCCAAATAGGTCCTTAAAATCCTAAATTTTATCAACATGCCTTAGAGAATCGAACATTAATAATTATAAATTAAATGTTAGTTAAGAAGCTTATTCCTCAATGTTGTCAAAAAAATTAATGCTATGTTGTATCTAAATCAATCTTACCTCATGTTTTCATATCTATCTCTATTTTTTTTTGTCATCATGTTATTTCCTAAACATTTTTCAAATTTTGTATCTAAATTATCAAGTAATCATTCTATGCATTACATGTATCTCTAGTTCGATTTAATTTAAAAAATTCACCTTCCTAACTCCTTTATTTTCTTTATCTTCCCACTAGTCATCTTGAATCCCTACTCTTAACTCAACTTTCACCTAGGATCAAAAAATGTCCTTCCATAGTTGATACACATAGATTTACGTCGAGAAAGGTACAAAGAGCTTCGGGATAACTTGTGATATACCTCAAATATATCACTTACCATAAATCCAAAAGAGATTAGAGCCCAGCATTGATGAGGGTAATTACCACCTAAGTCAACTGCTCAGGCAGAGCAATTGACACCAGTTCCATGATGACTAGAGCAATCTACGCCAACGTTATAACAATTGGAGCGATTCACGTTTGTGTCATAATTCGCTAATAAATGGCACATCACCCTTGGGTAAAACTCTATCACTATAAATGGGGATTCAGAGAAGAGGTTAAGGTATCTCATTCTAAACTTTACTTTACTGTTGCATAAAAAACCTCTCAAGTCAATCCCTGACTTAGGCATTGGAGCGATCCCCCAGAGTACACCCCGGGTCCTCCAAGCCTTGCTTATTTATCTCTTTTCAGGTGGTCGTGATCAAGGATTGTGAATGTCATTCAATTTTTGGCTACAACAGTTGGCGCCGTCTGTGGGAACTTCTTGAGAGGTTTTCTCTTTCAATCCTTGATCATGACTACATCAGATAATTGAAGGTCGATGCGTTGGCTCAATTAAGATCGTCCAAAATACCATTGTCCGACACCTAGACGTACTCGATGCCGTCTGATCCATCGCCAATTGGGAACCTACCCAGTGCAAACTCTTCATTCGTGGAATTAGATGGGACACTACCATCAAGAACCTCCACAATCTCTTCTCCACCTATGGTGACCTCGAAGAAGCCATCGCGATCCTTGGCAAGGTCATCGGGAAAAGTAAAGGGTACGGGTTTATTACGTTCAAGCACATCAATGACGCTTTACTCGCATTGAAAAAGCCAAGTAATAAAATTGACGGACGAATAACCGGGACCTAGCTTGCGATATTGGGAAATTTCGGATCTAATACGAATCTGACTACAATTGATGTTTCTATGCGCAAGATTTATGTAGCCAACGTGCCTATTCTCAAGGTATGATTTTTTCTCCATCATACAATAATAATTCTAAAAAAAAAAAAACAAATTGATGTCATAGTTTCAACCCTTGAAAAGCTCCATCTTAATGGCTAATAATAATTAATAGGATGTTCAAGTTATTTAATTATTTGAACAATGACCTATGCACCAAATGCATAGTGGGGTCTTGATAGCTGCATTGCAAGTCAAATAAACAAAGCCAAACTTTGAAATTCCAATTGGTTGGCCGAATGCACCATGGGTTTGGCAATAATGACTTTTGCACATTCATGTGCGTTGAACAGTGCTCTGAATAGTGAATTTGAAATTGCTATTGGGAATTTGAGTTGAAATTACAACGCACATTGAAATTGCACAATTGTAGTAACTACAATCGGCAAAACCTCAAACAGAAAAATCAAGCTCCTTAGTGACATTCTATCGAGCACCTGGAGCCCAATCAGCTGAACAATCCACACCATAATCAAAACAAACAGTAACAAAATCACCGTCGTCAATGGTAGACATCTCGCAGATCTCAATCTCAAACTTCAATCTACCATTGCACTCACAACCCCATCCAACATGGGACTCACGAATCAACTGGAATACAATTGAATAATCTGAGTTTATAGGCCCCACATATGACACAGACAACACAAAAATAGTCTGCGAAATCTATAACATTGCACGCTTACTTGCAGTTCCCTTTGCCATAAATGATCGAACACTTGGTGCATACACATCCAAACCCTTTGAAACAAATCCATCTCGAATCGATTAAGAATCCTAACTGATATTGAAAATACCATAACTCACATCTTTAACCCCAATGAAATCAAAACTGCAAGAACCTGTCGAATTGAACAACCATCCCAACATCATAAATTATCAAAATGTTACTGAAGATATTGCCCAAAAAATGAGCACATCTCATTAGGTAAGGAAGAATCGGCCCAACTGATGAACAACGCTCGTGAGGTCAGAAGACTGCCCAAAAAATGAGCACGACTCATTAGGCAAAGAAGAATCAGCCCAACTGACGAACAACGCTCGTGAGGCTAGAAAACTGCCCAAAAAATGAGCACATCTCATTAGGCAAAGAAGAATCGGCCCAACTGACGAGCAATGCTCATGAGGCCAGAAGACTGCCCAAAAAATGAGCACAACTCATTAGGCAAAGAAGAATTGGCCCAACTGACGAGCAACGCTCGTGAGGCCTAAAAACAGCCCAAAATATGAGCATAACTCATTAGGCCAAAAATGAAAAAAAAGAAGAGCACGACTCATGAAACCACAAGCAGCCCAAAATGCCTCAAGAAGAGCTGCTCGAAAAAAAAATAAAAATAAAAAAAAATACAACTTTCGAACTCTGGAAGCCAGCTTCAAAAATTTGAAACTAAAGGGGGGACAACTAATATACCTCAAATATATCACTTACCATAAATCCAAAAGAGATTAGAGCCCAGCATTGATGAGGGCAATTACCACCTAAGTCAACTACTCAGGCAGAGCAATTGACGCCAGCTCCATGATGACTAGAGCAATCTACGCCAACGTTATAACAACTGGAGCGATTCATGTTTGCGTCATAATTCGCTAATAAATGGCACATCATCCTTGGGTAAAACTCCATCATTATAAATAGGGATTCAGAGAAGAGATTAAGGTATCTCATTCTAAACTTTACTTTACTGTTGCATAAAAAACCTCTCAAGTCAATCCCTGACTTAGGCATTGGAGCGATCCCCCAGAGTACACCCCGGGTCCTCCAAGCCTTACTTATTTATTTCTTTTCAGGTGGTTGTGATCAGGGATCGTGAAGGTCATTCAATTTTTGGCTGCAACAACTTGATTTTCCAAATAAAAAAAATTTATTATTAAAAAATTAAAATCAATTGAATAAAATTAATTATAATGTCACAACTAAAGATAACATTTCCTTGATTAAATTCATTACTAAATTATGCTCTAATTAAGGATTAGGGTTTTCTAAATTAAATGTTATGTAACGACAGCGATGTTTCTTATTTAAAAAACTTATCCATAATTAGAGAGTTTCTTTTTTAACAAACCATGTGTGAGGATTTCAACATTCAATATTTATAGTTAATAATATTTATTAACAATAGTCATTAAGTGCAATATGCTTTTTTCAATGTGGTAAGTACCAATAAATGGTATCAAATGAAGACTAAGCCACTAGTATTTATTTATTTATTACCCCTACTAAATTCTTTCACTTGCTGGCTCTAATGCCTAATAAATTGTTTCATATATGTCTACTATTAAATTATTAATTAGAGAAAGAAGAAACAATTATAAATCATCCTCTTTTACTGTTTGTATTTAAAATTTTCCTTCTATTTTCACGAATGTTCTTCGAAAAATGTCCTTTTATAATAAAATAACTCCATTTTCTTACTCATCTTAGAAAATGGTACTTGGGTTCATTGTAATACCTCAAATCCCGAAAGATCTGGAATGTTTACTTTTTATCATTAATTTATAGCGAAAGTAAATAAACTCGATTATTATTAAACCACAACATTAATTAACCGTATTACAATCATTTATTCCAAAAGAAGAAAAATTACACAAACATAATCATTTGACATCATACTAATATTACTAATCAAGTGTTTTTTTTTCCTATTCCCACTCGCATGTTTGTTTTGCCTGATTTTTGATACGTCATTCAGAGTTATCTAAAATGTAAAATATGATTGAAGTGAAACGACGCTCAGTAAGTAAATAAAATTATTATTAGTATATGATCAAAATGAGCTTTTATAATTTCGTAGAATAATATTTAATACTATAACTTCAAAACTGCTTTTAAAATAAATATAAATTTAAAAATTTCTACATAAAACTTTTACCATCAACTATAACAGTAAAATCTAATAATTATAACTTTAAAACTGTAACAAAAATATTTAATTATATACATATATATACTTTTCCTTATACGTTTCCTTTAGATCATCATTTAGACACAAGAATGACCCTATTCATATAAACGTACATTTTTCCTTCAAATCATCAATAACTTTATACACGTAATTAAATATGTATAAACATATATTGTAAAAAAAAATTACTCTTAGATCTATTAGCCGTAAGTCATGTTTACCCTCATGATTGGGTTGTGCGGTCCAAAAACTGGACTTAATTGGCTGGTCGGTCAAACTAAATCAGCGTACATCATCATTAAATAAGATTTTCCTTATTAAGTTTTGATCCGGAATTAGGTGTGCACTCAAAAGAAATTCACTATCATACCTAACCATTCTGTAAACAGTGTGGGTGCACTCTGATCCTTTTAAATTTTAAGTTATGGTACCAAGTATTTGTAATTTTCTATATAGTTTGAATCATAAAAGATTTTAAAAATATTTTTATTACATAATTTGTACAATTAAAATAATATCATGAAAATCTCATTTTTATTCATATTTTCGTGAAATACGTAACGTAAAAAAAATCAACTCATGTAATTTTTACTCATATTTTCATGAAATATACAACATATAAATAAACTCATGCCACACAATTTTCGTGTTAAAAATATTTTCTTGAATAGAAATTAATGATGTAAAATATTCAAGGGGTTTAGAACATTTCTTAACTCAAAAATAAATACAAGTATATTAAAGATAAAACTAGTATAATTAAATATGCGAAAAAAATAAATTCAGAAAAATTTTATGAAACTAACTAACATAATCGAAATGTACTTTCAAATAAATTCGCGTATAAATTTTAAATAAAAATATAACATAATCAAATTTACTAACCTCTTCCTTTACCTTGTGTTACGAACACAATGAATATCTCTAAAAAATGAGATCGAAAAGAGTGGGTGAGTGAAAATTTAATTATAACAAAAATTCTCCCTCCATCACTAATTCTTTCACTCACTAATCATTCTCTTCTTTTAAAAATTTTTTGTGAAAAATGAAAGTTGAGAGTTTCCTATTTATAGGAAAATTTTGGAGAAAAAAATGGAATTTGTAAAAATGTGAGGAAATGGGTGAAATTATATTTTTTTTTAAATTAAGTAATGGGCATGAGCAGAGGTGGCAAAACGGGTAGGCGGGCCGGGTCTGGGCGGGTCACCAGTGGGCCGGGTCGTAAACGGATCGGGTCTTTAACGGGGTGGAGGTTAAACGGGTGCCAATCATATAAACCCTAACCCGCCCGTTTAATAAACGGGCGGATCGCGGGTTACCCATTTAAAAATATATATATATATATATATATTATTTTAAAATTTTAAAACCCCAGCACATCTCTTTTACTTATTTAAAAAATTAAAATCCCAAATTTCATCACATCTCACTCTCATGGCTGAAGGGGTATCAAGCTTCCTCAATCAGTCTCTCTCAGAGTCTCTCTCTCTCTCTCGGCTTCCTCACTTATCAGATTCAAACAAGATCAGTAAACTAAGCGAGCAAAGCCTGAATGACCACGAGTCAGCTGGATACAGAGACGAAGACGGAGACGAAAAATTGGGATGGAGACTACGGCGAGTCCCGAGAATGACCAGATCTGTTCTGGCAGATCAGACCAGACATGAGTGGAGAACTGCGAAGTCAAAGTTCGAACTGACTTATCACCTGCGAGGTTGTGAGGTTGCGATTGCGAGAGTAAAGAGCGAGAGTCGAGGGCTTGAGAGGCGAGAGGATATGCCGTAGGAGAGGAGACTATTTGTGAGAGAGAGGCGAAGCCGTGGAGTCGGGATTGGGATTTTGTGGGAGAGGGAAGGATATTGTAACTGTGCAAGTCTGCAACTGGATGATGATTGATGAAGATGGCCACCCATCTCCCACGCGACGAAGCAGAAGGGACGAGGGTAGTGAAACCCAGCAGGACGCAGCTGCGGCCACAAGGAAATTTAGGGTTTAAGGTTTATGTGTAATATATATATAGGAATAGGAGCCAAATAAATGGGTCACCCATTGGGCGACCCGATCCAAACCCGGTTGACCAATGTATAAACTGGTCAACCCGTGACCCGCCCATTTATTAAATGGGTTGACTTTCTTAAACCCGAACCCGTTTAAAACGAACGGGTCTGAGTGACCCAACGGGTTATGACCCGTTTTGCCACCCCTAGGCATGAGATGAGTTAGGTTTGGGCTAAATATGGGATGGGGATGAGAATCATATGGGAGAAATGGGAGTACTTGCCAACACTCACACTTAATTAATTAATTATTTTTTTAAATCATTATTATTATCATTGTTATTATTTTTAAACTATATTTTAGTGTTTTTTTTTAAAAAAATTTTGAAAAAGAAATTAAGTTTGAATTTCGAAAACTCATGTGAGCCCCAAATGGTCTTGTGGACTCCACACAATTTTGAGACCCAAGTGGGTCTTATCATCTTATGTAACTCCAATAGTCCTCATACCATTTTATAAGTTTTATACCGTTTCGACACTCATGTGGATCCCCACACGACTTCAGGACTCATGTGAGCCCTACACGATCTTGTGAGCCTCGTATAAGATACATATATTATTATTATTTTATCATATATTTCTACAGATTATGTTAGTTAAAACATTATTTTATATATATATATATACTTATTATGTATACAAACAGTATTTTTATCCTATGAAATTTCATTTGGACCAAGTCGACCTCTAGGGAGCGACTGAACCGCAATAGTTTCTAAGCACTCGTTTAGATAAGATCTTTCTTAGGCATCATCAAACATGGAATCAAGGATCCTAAGAGAAAAATACTTTCGTTTTGATACTAACTAAATAACCATTATTATTATTCTATATTTTTTTTGGATTATTACATTTATGGTTTATTTTTTTAATATATTAGTAAACATGTCATGTGCGCCGCAGATGATAGTATGGGAATAATATATATATATATATATATATATATGATAGTATGAGGATAATATATATGAAATACTATTATGGCGCCATGTAGATGCAAAAATAAAAAAATAAAAATTTACAAATATAATATGCTAATTAAAATTGTGCAAAATATTAAATCTTAGCATTTACATATAATTATGGGTAAAAAAATTTTAAAAACACATTTTTTTTTATTTTTGTAAAAAATCTCAATTAAATAACTTCTTTAAAAATATTAATAAATATTGAAAATTTTAAATTATGATTTGATATCTAAAATCTTTATACTTATTATTTTTATTTACTTATTTATCAATTAAGTGATGTTTTAAATTTCAATAAATTTGAAAATTTATTATTTGGGGTACTTCTAGGTCGCCTATAATTTTAGTTATAAAATTTATTTTTTCAAATTTATATTATTATTTATCTAAATAATACTACCACTTTGCATTTTTTTTTTAATATTTCCTAGGTTCAATGTTAAGGGCAAGCTTAATGAAAAAGTTCATTGTAACAACAAAAAATTGCAAATTTCATTTGCTACAAGTTTTTGTTTAAATAAAATTGCACACCAATAATTATTACATGCAAAATATAAGCATATTTATGAATTATGATAAACATACTGAAACATTTATCATTCAACAAATTTGTCTCTTCTTAATTTTGAGCAAATTAGGCATCCCTAGCTAAATTGTAAAACTGCTGCTCTACTCATTTGATTCTTTAGGGTGCGATGCTTGTAGCTCTGAGGGTTGCAAGACAGATGAAAAGTTCTATCAGCTTTTGAACTTTCATTATATACACAATTGTACTGATTGGACCTAGTTATTGAGCCAACACTGAATAATTGTGTAGTATAATGGCATATTTCACTAATCAACTACTGCGTTTCACTGAAATTTATTAATTTACAGAAAGAACACCAGTAAAAAAATAAAAATAAAAATAAAAATAAAAAATCTTCAAGGTCACAAGCTGGCGACAACAGAAGGGAGCTCCGGTTCAACCTCAGGTTCACCGTCAGACCCCTCCGGGGTAGTCTGTAACACAACACCAAAGCACTAGAATGTAAAATTTTATCTTACAAGGAGATTTTAAGCAGGAACAGGCAAGAAAAAGTATCCAGATGAACCATGCACACACCTCTGTATCTTTTGAACTGTGTTGTGAAAGATAGCGATCCAATGCACCCTTACTGTGAAGAATTTTAGCACTGGCCCCGCACTCATCGCATCCAACAGCCTCTTCATCTACAACAACGGCATCAATTATATCATCACCTGTTCTCGTGTCAGGAATCTGCAGAACGATTTAAATTGTTGAAATTATTAGCATTTTGTTTCCGGAAAGGAAAAAAAACTTGTAACTCAATAGCGAGTTATTTCTGTCGTCTTCCAGCAGGCCGAAGAATGCTAAGGCAAAAATGAGAGAAAATTGAAAATAAACAGGTAAAAAAATTTTGTTCGAAAAAGATATCAGGAGGAAAGAGAAGAAATGCAAAAAGTGAGGGCAAGAATAAAATGTAAACATGTATTGATAGTTTTTGAGTTATATATCCTGCTAGGCTGTGGGTTAGATTCAGAGTGCGAGCTCTTGATGTTCCCTTGGGGGCTTCTAAGGCATAATTGGAAGATCTATTGGTCATCCACTTAATGCCAACAAAGTATTGCAAAGTAGGAGGCCTTTTAAGGCACTAACCCCCTATGTACTATATCCTTTAAAAAGTTCAGTCTGGTTCCCATCTTTTCCTATGCTGTTCTTGGCAGGCTTTACTACTATTTGACATGGCTCTCTGGTTTCTATTCCATGTTGGGAGGATTCTCGTACTCTGCATATTCTTTACCATTTAGTGAACTCTCTTCTTATTGTACAGAAGAAAAATTTATCGTTGTTAATGGCTATTTTGGTCATTTAGCATTGTTAGTATGTGCTAGTGTTAAGTTAATGTGTTAGCATTGTGCTAGTGTTAGCAATGTTTGTATGTGCTAGCATTGTGATTAGGTCTTCCATTTTACTCGATACTTCAACATGGTATCAGAGTAGATCTGACCTAAATCCTACTTGCCAAACTAAACCCTAAACCTTAAATCTGATCATTCTATGTGAATTTGCTATCTTAGGAGGATCAGCCACACATCTATAGATCTTAAACAAGTCTAGAGGTCACCGGAAAACACAGCAGTCACCAAAAACTCCCTGGACAGTGCTGCTTTTCCAAAATCACAACAACCCCTCCATATTTCACAAAACCAACACCATAGCCAGCCACGAAATCCTCCGATCTGTAAGTGGTCAAATTCCATTGCTGGAGGATCAGCCATGCACCCCTCCATATTTCGCAAAAGCAACACCATAGCCAGTCACAAAATCCCCAGATTTGTAAGTGCTGAAATTTCATCGCCGGAGGATCAGCCACGAGCCCCCATGTACTTTCCAACTGCCGGAAGGTCCATCCCCACACACAAGCACATGAGAGCACTTTCCGGGCAATTTTGCCTCCTATTTCCTCCAAAATGATTTAAATCCTTCCGTAGACCATAATATAAAGTTGTCGGTCACGTATTTTGGTCAAAGATACAACCTTTTTTTAGTCGTTCACTCGCGGCAATTAGTTAGCTGTTGTTCATTACTATTAAGGCGATCGGTTGGACCCTTGTGGCAGTGGCAGTGTGTGTAGGCTAATTTTGGAGACTCTGGCAGTTCTATGTCGGGCTGTTGGTTACTTGTTCATTGTTGAGCCACCAGTTATAACCTTATTTGTGATTGTTCTGGTTGTTCTGGAAGCTCACCTTGTTTGTTGTTGCATTCATTTGTGAGTGTTCAGATGAAGTCTATGGATCCCGAAGTTATGTTCCCTTTATCACTGTCACAGAACAACCAAATAGTTGGATCGAAAGAATTATATTCAGTGGTCTGAGGCTATTAAGATCTAAGTGACATGCTTAGGAAAATCTGAACACTTGTTCCAATCCAAGCCCTTTGATAATAAAAAAGAAAAGAAGTGTGGATTCAGGAAGATGCATTTACTGTTTTTTCCAACAGCAAAAGAAAAGATTTCATTAATAGAAGAATTTACAAAAATGAGAATAAAACATCTCCCAAAAAAATCTGGAACAAGCCAAAGGGAAAAAAATTAAAAAACAACAAAGAAAGAAAAGAAAAGAAAAAAATCAAGCCATCTGATTCCTCCAATCTCAAACTTCCAGAAAGCTTACTTTCCTGGAAAACCCAAACCCAACACACCGCAACCAGGCCATATATTGAATCTCTTCCAACACCGCTAGCCAATCCAACTTCTTCCCCAGAAAGATCCGTGCATTATGGTCCAACCATAACCCCCACAAAACTGCAAAGACACCACATTCCCATCACGCAGACCTATCCTTCTTCCAAACCCACAAATGAAATAGCCAAAAATTCCTACACCAATATTGGACAAACCCAACCTTCTCCCAGAACACCAAGCAACTCATTCCAAACCCTCTTGAGTAATCGCAATGCAAAAAAAATATGAGATGCTGTCTCTGAATTATTATAGCAAAGCACACAAACATCTAGAGAGAAAGCCTCCTAACTTGCAACAAGTTATCGTACGTGCACCCATTGTTTAAGTGGAAGATGCACTTATTGTTTGCCTCTTGTGGAACTTGATGGAACCCCAAATTGCACGGATGTGCATGCATTTGGATGTATCCAAGGAGATTTGGGATTATGTCAAGCTCTTGTATTTCAATAACATTAAACGTATGTCGTATACATGATCTATCCTTGGAGTACTTTCAGTTACAACATGGAGATAGGAGTACCATAGAGTCATTTGCAAAGATGAAGCGAATTCATAAGGAGCTTAACATCATGCAACCCATAATTGCCGATGTTCACAAGATGTAGAAGCAGAAGCAGAGAAAGCAGATGATAGCTCTTCAGGTTCTAGTGAGTTTGAAACCCGAGTTTGAGGCAGCTTAGCCCCAGATACTTCATAGTGCAAAGTTGCCATCCTTTGCCAATGTTTATTCTCGCATACTTTGTGCTTCTTCTGGCACACATTCCCTAGTCCTTGCATCTAGTGTTTCAACCCCTAAGTCTAAGAGGATTACTTTTGTTACATAGGGAGATTTTGATTTTCTACCAAGCAACCACAAAAGCTCTCAAGGAGGTTCAAGTGTGCAATGGAAGAAATAGATGAGGTATAGGCCCTCCTTGCAAGTGCATTGATTGTGGGCGAGAAGGTCATACTATAAGCAATGTTTGGATCTCCATGGTAAACCGTCTTGCATCACCAATGCAGCCATCATATATCCCAAACTATTGTGCAATATTGGGATCTCAACGGTAGTTCTCGGGTTATAGATTCAACTATCATTGATCAGATAGGTATACCTAATTTCTTCTCTATTACCTTGCATAACCCTTGCTAATGGCTTCAGTAATGTTGTTTAAAGAACCAAGGACTATAAATCCCATTTTCTCTATTTATCTTCCTTTAATTTTGAATATTCCCAAGATCCCTTTCAATTTTATGTCAACTAGCAAGATTACCAAATCATAAATTGTTCAACTTTAAACAATTAGTTTCTACTTTGAGTCCTATGTCTAGTCTTGAGTGGGAGTCTTGTCAGTTGGAAAAGCATCATTATGTTCCTTTTGCTTCTTGAGTCAATAAATGCACAATAGGCCTTTTGGTATTGGTCCATCTTGATGTTTGGGGTCCTAGGGGTTGCATCCAAGTTGGGTTTCCTATATTCAGTAACTTATTATTCAAGCATGACTTGGCTCTATTTAATAAAAGTTCTTTCTAAGTTGTTTCATATCTTTTGTGCCTTTTTTTTTTAAATCAAGACTCAATTTGGTTTGCTTGTTTGGATACTTCGGAGTGATAACGCTAAAGAGTACTTCAGTACCCAATTCACTACTTCTATGACTCAGTTTGGTATTGTTCATTAGTCATTTAGTGCCCACACTCCATGGCGAAACGGGGTTGCAAATAGGAAAAATAAGCATAACCTTGAAGCCCCTTTTACCTTTATCAAATGAATGTTTATAAAGTCTTTTGGAGAGATGTTGTACTATTTGCCCACTATCCTATCAATAGGATGTCGTCTTCTGTTCTTGGCGGCAAAATTCCCTATCTCTTCATGAATGCTCCTTTATTTTGTTTACCTCCTCATACATTTGGTTGCGTATCCTTTCTTCATGAGTAAACCCCTAGGATAGATAAGTTGGATCCTCATGTTATAACATGTGTATTTCTGAGCTACTCTCGCACTCAAAAGGATATCATTGTTATAATCCAACTCTTCATCTCTTCTTTTGTTTTTGCTGATGTTATCTTCTTTGAGTATGTTCTCAGTCCTTGAGTGCTTCTCACCTTAATGAGCCTCTTCCTCTACCTAACTTTCCAAAATCTAGCTTGTTGTCTGTGTCCAATCATCCACTTATGTTTCAATGTAGTTTGAATCATTCTCATTGTCTCAATTATTCTAATTTTCAAAGGAATTTAGGACAATGGCTCAAGGGAAGAGAGTCCCTCCAACTTCTACTGATATGCCTTTGGTGTTCTTGTCCGATGATCCCAGTTCCCACAATGTTGATCCTCTCCTTATTGTTCAGAGGTGAATGCACGTGTGCACAAAATCCCATCTCCAACATTGTTTGCTATGATTTCTTGTCACTCTCTTATTATTGTTTTGTTACTACTCTCACTTAAATTGCTCTTCCTAAATTTGTCTATGAAACCTTAGCCCACTCTAGATGGAGGAACGCAATGGTTGAAGAGATGAATGCATTAAAGGAAAATGATACATGAGATTTGGCATCTCATCCTTCTGAAAGATATATGGTTGGTTGTTTCTGAATATATACTATGAAAGTCAACCATGATGATTCTATGGCTCGCCTAAAGGCATATCTTGTTGCTAAGGGATATACTCAAGTGTATAGTTTGAATTATTCAGACACATTCTCCTCAATCTCTCAACTCACCTTAGTACCTCTATTCATCTCTTTGGCCACTACTTGTCACTGGCTTTTGTATCAGTTTGATGTGATGAATGTCTTCTTGCATGGAGATCATCAAGAGAAGGTTTATATGGCACAACCACCTGGGTTTGTTGCTCAAGGGGAGTCAAGCTTAGAGTGCTAGCTTTAGAAATCATTAGTTTGAAACAGTCTCCCAGAGCATGCTTTGGTCAATTTAGTGCTATAGTACTTGAGTTTGGCCTTCAATAGTGTGTAGTAGATCACTCTGTGTTTTATTGTCATACTCTATGATGGGGATCAACATGCACCCAGAGTATCCTTCACAGATATTATGACATGTGGACAACCACCTGAAGTTCACCATTAGATGTGAACTTTATTTGCAACAATTGTAAACTTTATGCAATTGAAGACTTTAGCTGCAGCAATTGCAAACTTTATGCAATTGAAGACTTTTGTTGCAGCAATTGCAGACTTTATTTACAACAATTAAAGCTTCTCTTAGAAGCTAGCTTGGAAACTTGCAAGTCAAAGAACTTTAGTCATAGCAATTGAAGACTTTAGTTGCAGCAAGTGTAAACTTTATGCAATTGAAGACTTTAGTTACAACAATTGAAGAGAGGATGACAACTTGCAAGTCAGAGTGTCTTGCCTTCTATATTTTACTTTTGTATTATCTTTAAATCTCTTAAGAAGCCATGTGCAAGTCATGTGCATGCTCATATAAGGCTATAAATATGTCATCACTTGTATTGTAAAGATCATAGCATTATCAATTAAAAAAAGAAGCCTTTGTTTAGACTTGTGAATCTTGTTCTTCTCCTTGTGAGTTAGTGTGAGACTACATTCCATCTCCCCGGAGATTAGGTGGTGAGAGACCACGACAACATCAACGTCATCATCAACACTACACGCCCACTTCTCTTTCATAGCCCACAGCCACAACCTTCCTCAAGATTCATTATTGTCTCAAAATTCCAAAGGATCAACAAGCTTGTTCATGGTGTGAATCGAGTACTCGTGTGTCTTGGTGTTTGTCATTTCGAATCTTTTGATAAGCTCGTTTCAATTCCTTGTTTGTGACCATCTAAGACAGCCCCCAAAGGTACCTTGTAAGCCTTGAAACTCTATCCAAATACTTGATTGAAAAACCTTATTCATTCTCTTTGAATCTTCCTAGATTTTCAGCATGAACATGCTAGCTAGTACCGTGCTTAGGGATATTTGATTTGTATGCTTGGACTTGTGATCTAAAACTTTTAATATAACATCTTTTAAGTGAACTTGATTACTAGAATGAAATGATCAACTAAGGATTTCTAACCAAATCACATGCGTTTTCAAAAGCTGAACAACTTGTGATCATTAGAATATGTTTGTGATGTTCATGCTTGGTTGATTCAATTCTTCCCATAGATTGTGATATTGTGTGTGCTACAAAGAGGGTCAACCGTAGGACTAGGGCTACTTAGAACCGTCCTACATCACTCTAGTTAGTAGGATTTTGCATATTGTTTATGTAGATGAAATTGTGATTACTAGTGATAATAATCAAGGTATCCAATGCCTAAAACACTATCAACATATAAGTTTCAAACCAAAGATTTGGAATCATTAAAGTACTTCTTATAAAAGTATTTAGATCTTGTATAGGAACCTTTTTGTTACCAAGAAAGTACGTTCTTTATCTTTTGGATGAGACTCAACAGTTGGGATCCAAACTTGTGGATACACCCATGGATCCTAATAGTAAGTTAGTGTCAGATATGGGTGTTTTGTTGGCCAAAGACTTGTTGGAAATTCAAATTCTCTCACGGTTACTTGACCACATATATCTTTTGCAAACAAGTGTTGCGAGTCAATTTTTGGATTATTTAAGAACAAGTCATTTGTATGTAGTAATTCGCATATTGAGATATCTAAAAGGTGCACTTGGGAGAGGTCTCTTATATTAAGATCAAGGTCACACTCATATTTAGGGGTATACAGATAAAAATTGGGTTGAATCACCTTAAAAAAGGGCAGCCCGGTGCACAAACCTCCCGCGTATGCGAGGTCCGGGGAGGGGCGGACCACAAAGGGTCTATAGTATGCAGCCTTACCTTGCATTTTTGCAAGAGGCTGTTTCCACGCTCCCCTTCCAACAAAAAAATCCCCAACCAGGTATTGTATCTTTGTTAGTGGTAATTTGGCTTCCTGGAAAAGTAAGAAACAAATAGAGGTATCCAAATATAGTGTTGAATTAGAGTGTAAAGTCATGACTCACACCACATGTGAACTTGTTTGATTGAAAAACATGTTGGACGAACTAGGTTTTCCACATTCTAGATCCATGGAGTTGATGTGTGATAACCAAACTACTATTCATATTAACTCCACCAATCTTCCATGAATGGATGAAACACATTGGAGTTGATTGCAGCTTTGTTCAAAAGAAACTGGTGCAGAAGCTCATTACAACCACTTATGTGAAGTCTGATGTGCAACTTGCTAACTTGTTCACTAAAGCTTTGGGAGTGCTCATGTTACATTCATTTGTAACAAGCTAGGAGCATATGATATCTATGCTCCAACGTGAGCGGGCGTGTTAATGGTTATTTTGGTCATTTAGCATTATTAGTGTATGCTAGAGTTATATTAAAAGTGTGAGTAATGGTATTGCGGTTATTAGTATGTATTTGGCAAATATTATAAATAGAGGGAGAGACCTATTGTTGTTATTAGATCTTCTGTTTTACTCAATACTTCAGCAAAGATCTTACAAGTTAAAGTTAATTTATAATTGTAGCTCTGAAAATTCCTCTCCCCCCCCCCCCCCCCGGGGGGCCCCCCAAAAAAAAGAAATCCCCCAAATGAGTAAAACAACTTTAGTATCTAAATAAATTTATATTCATATTTACCATGAGATTAAATGCATTAAACATATAAAACATCCAGATATTTATAAACAAGCTAATTATGAATATCCAAATATTCTAAGGTGAGGATTATGGACTTGAGTTTGTGCATTTTTTAAAGTTCGAATTGGTTATAAATTAGCCTGAAAATTTTGATTAGATGTATATAATACATGACCAAGGAATGATCTAATTTGTATGAATCTACTCTTGAATGTAAACCTTTCCAAAACAATTGAATGTAGCATGTTGTATCATTCACACATTTTGAATTTGTCATGTTATGGTTTCTATCAGCATGGTTTTCTAAAATGATTTTATGTTTGTATGCTTAAAATGATTTGTGAGTAGTTTATAAATCATATTTGATTTTTTTTTTTTTTTTGAAATTTCATCTGTAATTTTCCTTATATTCTAATATATAAGTAATTTCTTCATTTATAAAAAATAAAATTTCTAAAAAGTTTTAAGCTTTAACACCTTGAGGCTCACACCTCACTTTATGTGTTAAAACCCCTCCCATTACACTTTCACCTTTTAGAACACTGGTTCCAATAATCCAATCTATTCAAAGACATATCTTCCCTTTGGCTTGAAAGCTTTTAGTTTCATTTAGCAGCTTCTGTTGACAATAGTTTGGTCTTTTCTTTACTAGAAAATATTATTTGTTCTAATGGTACATCCCTGTGACACAAAACACAGACACAGACACACACACAGAGGTTTACGGCCTAATAACATCCTTCATGTCCAATACATCTGGGTCCTCTGTCCCTCATATTTCATAACTACTTTCAGTTACTTTTGGGTTGGTCCCCAGAGACACAAAGACACACTACACCGCACACACACACACAGAGTGGTTTATTAATCCATCCTTCATGTCCAATACATCTGAGTCCTCTGTCCCTCATATTGCGCTACTACTTCCAGTTACTTTTGGGTTCTCTTACTTAGTATCAATAGTCATTATCTCTGCTGTCCCATGAAACTCTCCTTCCAAAGCAGTTTTTGATTAAGCCAGTTCTAACGTTACGGGCAACATCCTCAGCAATCTCCCAACTTCATATTAATCCTAAGAACATTAAGTACAGGAGGGATCAGATACCTCATACATAGCATCCATCAAAATATTCTCCAATATAGATCGTAAGCCCCGAGCACCAGTATTCTTAGACATTGCTTTTCTAGCAATTATTCTCAAAGCATTTTTCGTGAAGTGCAGCTTAACCTGAGAAAAATGAGAATAATTCAATCAATATAGGTTAAGAAATAATGTCCACAGGCCAAAGAAACGATGCATGACACGTCTCGGGAAGAAAAGAGCAAGGTTCCACAGAACAACCAAATCCAGTACAATAATGCATGGACTCAATATTTAAAGTGGATGGCTCGACTTTCCTAGATGCTTTCTAGGAAGAAGGGTAACTTAGAAGATAAACTTACTCCATTCATATGAAACAACTTCTTGTACTGCTTCCCCAATGCATTTTTCGGTTCTGTTAACACCTACAGAGAAAAAAATGTCAGTGTCTGTTAGGAATTAAAATAAAAAAGAATATTCGGTTGATCGTTAATTCAATCAAATGTTTTCCCAATGAAAAAGTTTCAAATGGAAGAAGGGAAAATATGAAACTGAAAGTTATGGTCATGTCAAAACAAGTAGATGCAAACTCAAAATGATTTTTAATTCCAATTTGCTCATACATCTGGGTTTCATAATTTCTGCAAATTTATCAGTGACGAATATTTAAAAAAAAAATAGTTTTCAAATTATAATAAAAGTAGCAAAATAATTACATCAATCAATTAAAATAGTTGGGATACAAGGACTACCTGGACAAGTTGATTCTCATTGAGAGCTGACAAGCTAACAAGGATTGGAAAACGTCCAACAAACTCAGGTATTAAACCATATGCAATAAGATCACTGCTTTCAACCTGGCAAACATGACAAAATACATATAGGGAATGAGCTGGGTAAAACTAGGGTCTTTCATAAATAAATATAATCTTATAATTGTTAGTCAAAATCACGTATGCACTTACACTCTCCAATAAAGATGATGCCACAGAAGCATCAATAGGACCACCAGATCTCATATTAGCACGAACTGGTGCACCAAACCCTATAGATGAATCTTGGCGCCTGGAATTAATAAAAACCACTTCAGTATAGCAGTTCTACAGGGGTTAAAGCCACTAAAAAAGAGAAAAATGGGGAGGGGGTGAAATTTTTTAACAAATTAACCTCTCTGAGATTGCTTTCTCTAGGTCAATAAATGCACCCCCACATATGAAGAGAATATCCTTTGTGTCAATCTGTGGTGAAACATAAAACAGCATAAACAGTTGAAAAAAAACAAAAAAACAAAAATCCTGCTCTTATAGCTAAAGTAAGCATATTTGATTGCCAAGGGAAAAATTATGATGTCTATGGCAACTAAGAAACACCATGTACAAAAAGTAAAAGTTGCTGAAATGGGAATGTCAAGGTGGATGAATGGTTTAACATTAAAAGATGAAGTAAGAAATGAGCATATATGGATGAAAACAAAATAAGGGACGGGTGGCTTAGATGGTTTGGACTTTTGAAACGCAGGCTTAGTAAAGCACCTGTGAGAAGGAGTGCTAGAAAAAGGATAGGGGTAGATCTAAAATAACTTGGAATGCGGTAGCGAGGAAAAATTTAACAGCCCTTAATCTAATAGAGGAAAAAACTCTCGATCGGGTGAAATTCCCTCGTGAGAATTGTCTGACAAGTTCTGCAAACACATTAAATCCACAAGTGACAAGTTTCAATGTTGTTTGGGTGATAAAAAAATGGTTCTATATTGTTTGACTGATCAACAAAATGTTACTATATTGTTTCAAGATTTCTTTTTGAAATATATTATGCTGATCTGTAAAAAAATTATAAACTACAAAGCATACATACCTGAATACTGTCACCTCTGGGGTGCTTGCGAGCTCCCTTCTCTGGAACATTCACAACCTGTGCAGAAACAGCTCTGTAGATCAGCAGTTTTTTCAATCTTCAATAGAGTAAATCTTCTGTAAAATAAGGACTCCTGATAGCTTTGAAAGAGCATTCAAAAGAGCAAACCATCATGCATATATTGCAAGTAACAGGATATTCACCCTAATTTCTGGAATATGAAGTGAAAAGTGAGCTTACCGTTCCTTCCAGCATTTTCAATAATGCTTGTTGGACACCCTCCCCTGATACATCTCTACTGATGTTAAGGCTCTCAGCCTGCATATGCAAAAAGGAAGATGCAAAGAGAGTGCAAAAAAGAATCTACATGAATATTCCACTAATAAATAAATTTTCAAACCATTCAAAAGCATTTGACGAACCTTTTTAGTAATCTTGTCAACTTCATCAATGTAAACAATGCCCTGCTGAGCTGCAGCCACATTATAGTCGGCAACCTAAGACACAAACAATGCACATCGCAAATCTTGACTAAGCACAGAATTACATACTCCTGCCAATTTTTCACGACAAATAATTAAGTTAAAATATGTGGAAAGCAACTTAATGGTCCATGGGGTCCACTGCACAACATTCATATGCCACTTTAAATCAGTGAGTTTTTGACATAAAGCCTTACAAAGTTCTTATTTCTTCTACTTCAAGTAAAGATTAAAATGCAATAGATTCTAAAGCAACCAACTCCTCAAATAAACAACTGACGTCAGAAGCTAGAGAGATGAACTATTGTTTTTCTGACAAGAAGAGCAAAAAGTTGCCCCAACAAAAGAATAAAGGCAAAATACAAATTTTGGAGGGAGACCTGATGAAATTGCACCCTCACTCCTCCAAACAAGTGAAGCCATCTTTTATTTATTTATTTATGGAAACTCCATGCTTTTTTGAGAGTGAGCCTTCACCCAACAAATACAGGACTCAAACCTAAAGGTGATAGGTTCAACTCACAGAAAGGAGCCTTCCAGATTGCAAGGTAAGGCTTTGCACATCGCCCTTTTCATTTGGCATCAAAGCCTTGTGGGTGTTGCATTTAAAATTTAATGCCATATATATTATTAAAGCTGGGGAAAAGAACAGTTTTTCTCCTCCAACTTGATATCAGCATTCAATATCAGTATATTTGTGTCGAAGTGAGAAAGAGGACCAAAAACTTTTAATAAAAAGAGATAGGAGTACAAAGCATGATCTAACAGAGTGTGCAGATGTACCAAAGAACATCACATTCAGTTATACCACAACATACAAATATCCAAAGCATGTTCATAGCAAAGGCCTGCACTGACTTACAGTTAGGAGCTTGTATAATATGGATTCCACATCTTCCCCTACATATCCAGCCTGCAAGGCAGTGCAAGCAATATGCTGTCATGGTCATCCCTCAAAATAAATGAATGAATGAATAAATAAATATATAGAACAATGGAAAACATAGCAAAGATGATAGATAAACCAAGATTTTTCTTCTTCAGCTAAATGTTAAACCTAAACTCATACACAGAGGGAGAGAGGGTCCTAACTAAATTTGGACTCTGAACTAGAAAAAATAATGATATTTTTACACCTCCATCTGACATTGATGCCCACCAATGAGAGAAAGAGCTCAAGCAAGCAGACTCATTCCCAAAATTAATATCAGACAAAACAATGAAAAAGAAAAAGAATAAGCTCATTCCATAGTATTTTTGGAGTGAAAAAAGGTCATGCCAGACACCCATATGCCCTGAGTATGTGTTCTAGCATTCTAAGCAACACATTGAATAAACTTATAAATCTATTTTAGGAAATAAGAGAACAACAAATGAATGAAAAATTCATTGAGATTAAAATATTTTTTTTCCAGAACTTATAACACACAAACATACGCACACCATGAGAGAAAAATGTATGCAGCAAAAGTGGTATCCAACTACAAAATAAGCAGTGGAAAGTTGCCGACTTGCCTGAGTCAATGTAGTTGCATCTGCAATAACAAAAGGGACATTCACAAACCGTGCCAAAGTTTTGGCAAGTAATGTCTTCCCTGTCCTTGAAACAACATCAAAATTGAACAATGAGAATAATAAGAATCAATGAAACTCTATTTATATTCTCTTGGCTAAAATTTCTTCTTTTTCTATTAAAAAAAGTGAGATATTTCAGGTACATGTGCTATGGTTTATTGAGCCATTTAAAGAAAACGATGTTTCAAATGGTGAGGACTATTTGCTGAGAAGAACATCCTACTCAATTTTTTTAATGGAGATGGATGTTGGTTTTTGGCCCCCTTGTAGCTGATGAAAAGAAACTTTAAAAAGGAACTAGTGAAATGGAGCTAAATCCAGTAATTATAAATATTATTTGTCCCACCTATGAAGAAGGATTTTTTTTAAACGAAAAAGTGAATTCTTGAGTGTTTGGCAGAAAAGTTGCAAGGTGACTGAAATTGTTTTAAATGACAATTGATATGTAGTATTAGGAAATGTAATTAATGCATTGATAACTCAGTAATATTTGAAAGAAACAAAGGACACCAATGGAGTAGAATAATCTGTTAGAAATCAGCTAGCTTTTATCTTTTAAAAATTAGCCTGCAACTTCTAAAAGTTCCCAACAAACGCTAAAAGCTAGCTTTTTAAAAGCTGAAAAGCTACTTATCAAACGAGTTATACCCAACTTTTAGAAAGCTACTTACCAAATGAGTATACCCAACTTTTACATTTTAAAAGGAGAAGTTCAACCATAAATGGAAGGCCAACCTCATACTAAGTCAACTATCATCTTTCTTGGTTGGTTACTTGTCATGTTGACATTAAAATAATTAGCAGAACAAGGATCCATAAAGATTAATAAGCCCACATTTCCAGCCATGGCAGTTGAGTTTGTGATTGTTTTGTTCAGGTGCTCAGGTTTTTTCAACCTTTAACTTCCTTGTTCGTTTTATAATATTTTTTAAGAGAGGAAAGTGATAATTGTTCTGCACTAAAGCATGGAGGCATACTTTGTAGTTTTAGCTTTGCTTAAAACATTCAGACAAAGCGTGTTAAAATATTAAACTGTAATACTTAAAAACAGGGATTCCAGGTAAAAGAAACCACAAAACTTATTTACCTGATCCTGTTGGCCCCATTAGAAGAATATTGCTTTTCTCAAGTTCTACAGAATCATCATCCATTTCATTTGCAAAGTTATTACACGAATCTCCTGCAGGCCTAACTTTGCAAATCACATTAATTAATGTTAAAGAAAGGACTGGATTCTAAAATTGAGCAAAAGTAAAAAACAGCACCATACACCATCAATGGCATTCATATTTTTGACATCTTATGTTCACACTTGAATTTAATGACTCAGACAGGACTAGCATATTAAACCTAAAATTTTAAATTGCAGGCCTAACAATTAAATTACTGTAACAAAATCACATTCAAAAAAGCCCAAGAACTTAACTGGAGGCCAAAGAAAAGTCACTGCTTGAAGTGAAAAGGAGGAAGCCCCATTATTATGAACAAAGAAATTAGAAGTTACAAAAAAAAAAAGTACAGCAGAGAAGGTGCCCTAAATTCAATCCAGCTTAGCTCAGATCAAACCAAAAACACATCACCTGGTGCACAAGCCTTCCCAATCACATTAGCACCACTACAGAGATATGATGTACATCATCCTTGCATTTGGAGGTTCTGACGAATTGAACCTAACACTCAAGGCCTGGGTATACCACCCTTAGCAGGACTAGAAAATAATTAACACTTAGGAAAGCACTATAGGAAGCACCTCACACGTGGCCTTTCATAGTACAGGGGATTATGGAAGTAAAAACAAATAACTATTAGGAGCACCATGTGATTAACCCATTGTAATTTTTTTTATGAATAAAGATATATGATTAAAAAAATACACCAAGAAGGCAATACCCAAATACAAAAAGGAGAAGGATCAAGCAACAACCCTTGCTCAAGAAATTCAATGTCGCTTCCAAGCTAGTTCACCTAAAGCAGAAGGGTGGCTCTAAACTTTGAAGTTGAATTTTTTCCATACATAGAAAACAAAAGAGTCCACAACTCATATTATTGTTATTAACACTTATATTTGTAAACAGAGGAATGATGCAAAGTCAAACCTGTATCTTCTTACAGATTTTACAGTTTTTTATTTGAAATTTCAGGAGGAAATCATTAGTTTTATGCTTAATCATTAAAGTCACAAATCCATTCAGCCCAGCCCCAACAAGTTTCACAATGTGAATTAAAGAACTATAACATTGTTGACAAATACAGCAAAAATGTGCATACTGCCTTTAGATTCCATAAAACGTGTATCTTGTATTGACACAGTGCTGCATTGTCAATAAAAGAAAGAAAGTAGTTGCCACATACAGCAAAATGCCCATATTGCCTTTAGATTCCATAAAACCCGTATCTTGGATTGGCAAAATGCGGCATTGTCGAAAAAAGGAAAGAAAGTAGATTCAAATTGAAGGTTAGATCTAACCGCTTCTGTATGGACTCATTACAAATTCTCTTATAGTGATTGTAAACTGCAACAGACAGCACCTGCATTCAGCATATGCAAATAATGCAAATGTAAAAGCATTATTTCAGCACAGAATAATTTGCTTAAAATTTAAATTAAAATGATAGTTTAAAGAACTGGAAATCAATCACCAAAGGTGCAAATGGAAACACGCAGAACATGACATAAAGCAAGCACAATTTTCAAAATAAATTGAAAATCCATTTCCCACACAGGCAGATAACTTTTCTGCTTGAAACCATAGCTTATTCAAGAAATTCATCAAACTTTGGCCGCTTATACAAATAATTACGCAGCCATATAAACCGCAATTCAACAACAGAACTTGTCATGAATTTCACAATATGTAAACTGCATTAAACTATCCAAAAACTTCATATGACACAACTGCATTAAACTATCCAAAAACTTCATATCACACACATGCGTTTACAATTCGACTTAACCTGGTCATGAATTTTTCTGGATAAAAAACTGCACTACTATATTATCCAACGTCTTCATAAAACATACACACATGCATAAATGTTTCAAAACAAATAAACAATAATAAAGCAATGATACTCCAGAAAAACTACCTTCTTCGCTTTCTCCTGTCCAATAACAAACTTATCAAGCCCCTTACAGATCTCCTTAGGGGTTGGAAAATTGTGACCCAGATTCGAGCCTCCCCACGATCCATCTCCTGAATTTGACACGAACCCACCTCCGGAACCCGAGCTTGCACCACCACCACCACCCCCACGAACGAAAGACACACTCCCCGCCCCTGGTGGCTGCCAGACCTCCGGTGGGTCACCATAGGTATTATTAAAGTCATTGCGCAGAATAACTCTCAGTTTTTTGCTCTCATTTTTTGGCGAAAACCGCTGATTTTCGAGATATCCGAGACCTTTATCGACAAAGTCGCCACGGAGCGAGATGGGCTTGAAGGAGGTGCAGTGGTATGGGGATAGGGTTACAAAGTCGTCCAATTTGGTCCGATAAGGGAAGTGAGTATTGGGCATACGACCCGCGTGCATGTGATTCAACAAAAAGTACCTGAACTGGAAAGCCGTAAGAGAAGCTGTTCGTTTCGAAGATTGTGATCTTATTGCAGCAGCCATGTTCGAAATTTTCCGGGAAAGTGAGAAGTTTAGGAAATTAAGATTAAACGAGGAGAGATTTTGGGTTCACAGGTGACAGACGAGAGAAAAATCGAAATTGAAGAATTGGGTATTGAGGACTGGAGAAGAATTGGAGTGGGCTTCTGTTAGATTTTAGAATTAGCATCTGCAGTTGAGGAGATTTGCAGGTGAAATTGAAGAAGAACAGAGAATTTCTAGTAGCGAAGATAAAATCAGTGTATAGTGCTGGTCCGTTGGTGCTCGCGAATAAATATCTAATCGATTGATCTAAGAGAAACGATGCCGTTTTATGATTAGATTAGCAGCGACATTGCTTTTAGCGGCGGCTTTCTTAAATCTTAGAGAAATGGATTTAGCGCCAGTAAATGTTCCTTCACATTTCCTAAACGACGTCATTTTAGTTGTTTCTTTATTTATCTAAAATTGTTTATTTAAATTGTACACCTATTTATAAAAATTTTTTGCAAATATTGTATTTATAAATGAAAGTTGGTAGTTCGCTTCTCCCAACATTTTTTTAAAAAAAATTTCAAAGGTGATTATTAGTGCCAATAGATGTCAATCTAATTATAAAAAAAAATTTAAGTGGCAAAATTTTTAATTTCATTTCATTTATGAAAAAAGATCAAAAAACATTGTCCATCGTTGCCTCCCTCCCCCATTATGAAAAATTTCAACATATATCAGCGTTTTCTTAATTTATTTCATCATATGGTAGCATTATTAATAGTAAACGTTTACAATTAATATATTATCTTTTGAAAGTGTTTTCAATTTTTTTATTTTCTTAATTTTTATTTCAGCATACAGTGGCATTTAGCATTAGTAAATTCTCTATCAAGGTGATCTTTTATTTCCTTACTTTTTCATCATTTTCTTTGCTTGACATCGTCGTGGGCCTTTGATGATTTCATATATCTCGTTTGTTAATGATCATTTTTTATTCACAAAGGTTGAAAAATTGTTCGTGACAAAAATCCTTCAAATACTCATGTACAGATGTACTTCAAGAAGTAATAAGAATCTTTTCTTACAAAACTTAACCTAGCTGAGGAGGATGGGATCTATTCTTTGGCATTGACTAAAGCTAATGAAATAAATATAAAAGGAAATGAGAAATGCCTTTGCCTACCCAGTTGGAGGATATCGTGCAGGGGATGGATGATCACCTTGGAAAGAAGAAATCCTTGTTGGGGTTTCTCCCACATCGGTTGTGGAAGGGACTTGATGGTCAGTTATTAAGTGTAAGGGAAAACCTCATCCCATAAGCTACCTTTTGGGGTTGAGAAGGTTCAAGACCACCCAACATTAGTATCAGAGCCCATGATTTCTCCCTGGGATGCTAACCATGTGGTGCTGCCAATTTGGTGAGCCCAATTCAAATAGAGTTTGAAGCCCGATGTGTGAGGGAGAGATTGTTGGGGTTTGTCCCACATCGGTTGCGGAAGAGGTTTGGTGGTCAGTTATTAAGTGTGAGAAAAAGTCTCACCCCATGAGCTAACTTTTAGGGGTTGAGAAGACTCAAGACCACCCAATAACATCTGTAGCTTCTAGGATGCCAACATTTGCTGTGTCTTGTTTAGCTTCACAATCCATCAGTTGTACAGAGAAATTAGGAAACTTTTTATGGGTGATTCTGACTAGAGGTGGAAAATCCATTGGGTTGCTTGGGACAATATTGCTCAGCCCAAGGCCATAAGCGTGCCATACTATTGAACAATGTATGGAAATTGAAAGTGGCATATTGGATCAAAATTTTCATTCGAAAGTGTCTCATTAGGGCTATGATAAATCTTGAATACTTATTTGTCCTTTTTAGTCATCTGTGTGTGTGCGCTGATTTATGACCATGATAGGGTTATCTTTTCATGATAAGTATTGTACTTCTAATTGATAATTGGAGCTCAACTACAATCAACTCAATGCTGAATGGGTCATGTATTCCAAAAATAAAAATTACTAATACAGATCTAAACTCTAAAGTAGCATGGCAACCTTCCATATGGGCATTGCAACGGTGAAACATACACCCAACAGAATTTTGTTTTTTGGGGACAGTACAACAGTGCAGAATTATTACAAAATTACAGCCTTAGTCTAACAAGAATAGCTAGTGAACATGACTATAATATACATGAGCAGGACTATTTCTCAAATGGGATGCCTCATTCATCGCAGTTATTCTTCTATGGTTGTGCTTTTGGTCATGAACGCCTATTTGTACAGATATGGTAAAAAGGGAATTGAAACACGCAGTGCAGAAAGCTCCCACGCCATATTGAGGGTGTGAGAGAACAGGGTGTTTGCAGCCTTAACTCCAAAATTGGAGAAGCTGTTCAAGTGGCTTGAACCTATGGCCTTCTCATTTGAGTGGTTCGACACGCTTACCATTGCGTCAACGCTTGCCAACTGCAAAAGGCATGAGCATGTTCAAATTTAATAGCTGGTCCTAATGCTTCTTGTTCCCTTCTGATGAACTGCAAGAAGGTGACTTGTATGAACAGTCAAAAGCAAGAAGAAAATTACAAAATGATCTCGACAAAATGACATTTTTCTATGTGATCTCATTTGAGTTACAATGACAACTGCCTGGATGTGCTTTATAATTTTCAACGTTTGCAGTGTAATGTCAATTCACATCAGTGAATATACTAAAAAATTTTTTAAGGCGGTTCATAGAAAAATGAGACAAATCAAGAGAAATTTAAACACCATTAAGACAGTTAACCAAGTGAATTTTCAAGGAAACACAAGACAAATTTGTTTTCCTGTAACATTGAGGTTTGAAGAGGCAAACAAATTAATTTCTTTAAATCAATAATTTGCCACATTAATATGCCATTTCCAGGGTGCAACAGGGGAGCACAATCATATAATGTCCATATCGACAAAAAATAGTACAAGAAAATAAACACAGAATCTAAATATTTGCCCAAAAACAATGAAAAGTCATAGAGATTTTTGCCGAAAAAAAGAATTTGAAAATCAAGCCAGATGTACAATACAGCTAACCAAGTATTTTTCAATTAGAGGAGGCCCGTTTTTCTGAAAGTGAAAAAAGCAACCCATGAATTAAAACAAAGTATGAGAACAGCAGGCATTGGCTAAGTTTTGTTAAGTTAATGGACCCAAGGAAACTATTGCGAAACTTTGGAATGGTCACTTGGGTAGCCACAAGCTATGCATACCGAAGATGTCTTCAACCTAAAGTAGGAATTCTCCATTTTATTTTAATTTTGTTATTTTTCTGAGAAGGAAGAAAACCTTCATGGTAAAAGCAAGCCTATTAATAACTCATGCTAGATAACCTCCAGTTATTGGCATTGGACACATAAAAACACCAGAAAAATCCCAAAAGTTAGTCAAATATAATTTTGGAAGGAGCTAGAAACATCTTAGATAAGATTGATATTAAACAAGTTTAGATCAATACAGTGAGAGATATCACTTGAGGAGTTTTAAGTGTCAGCTTGGGTGGAGTTAGTGCCTTTAGCTTGTGACTGAATGTCTAATGATCTGATTGCCAAAAAGATACATCTAAGATTGGACTGATAATAAACAATGCACAACCATTCAGGAGCAAGAAAAAATGTAAAGAAAATCAGATCAAGAGAGGAGAAAAAAAAAAACTTACTCAAGTTTTGACATCAGATCTGTGACTTCACTTACAGCATTACTAACAGCATAGAGTGCCAACTTCTTCACCTATAAAAAGATTGAAGTCCTTGATATGCAAGAATCATTCTAAATATAGCACAGATATCTTTATTGATTTAATCTATAGACAATAAACTTTAAAATACCCAGCCCATATATCATATCTGTGTGACTTAAGGGAGAATGTCTGGTAGCATCTCCTAGAAAGTAGCTAGTACAGATACGAGGAGCAAGAAAAATTATCAAGGAAAGATTTTCAGAAACAAGAGGATATACATTCAAAACAAAATAGAAGAATGACAGGCCAAAATTTCATCAGCAAATGAAGAAGGAAATATAAGCATATTATCATGTTAAATTCATCAGTTTGCAGATGAATCAAGAAATTCACTCACAAGTTTTAACCCAATCGGCATCAAAAGACCATCAATAACTTTTGAGGTGTGCACATGTGAAGACCCCTCCCAAGATAGACATATAAAGTTCTTCAACCCCATTTCACCAAAGCCAACAGTGTATCCAGCATGAGCCAACGTATACAAGCATTCCAAACTGCAAACTATTACTTTGCATTTACCTTCTGCAAGCTAGAATACTATCAGTCACCCAGCAGAGAGGCATACTTAGAAATTACTTCTCTGTTCAATGTACATTGCTAATTATCCACCATTAAGATGCACCTATGTCATATTTAATTTGCATTAGGTAGTTACTTGATGTCATTCAATATTTACCATGCCTTCGGAGCTCGATTTCAGAGTTTGAATTTGGATTTATATGGATTTGGACAAAGTACAATACAAAATTGTGTTTCCATCCAAATCAACTCAAATCCAAATCAAAATCCATGCTCCCCAACACAACCTTTATGATGTTCATTGTCAGATTATCACCAAACTTCATTTTCAGTACTGAAAGCAATGTTCCATAACTTATGTACTGGTTCTGGTATGTAAATCTCAGTAGTCAAAACAGGTATGAGATCGATTCAATTCTTCATTTGCTATCCTATAAACCTCCATGTCCCAAGCGGTTAATTTTTTCAAACCATTTGCATTACATCTTCCATTTCAAGTTTTGCTGTCCTATAAACATTCATGTCCCAAGTGGTCAAGTTTTTCAAACCATTTGCATTACATCTTCCATTTCAAGTTTAGAAGAAACAAATGGAATCTGGTGCAATGGCCCTCTTGCTGGGACAAGTGATTCCTTTTTCTGGGTTTTTTCAGTCCACTGTTAATAAACTTCAACATGAGACTTTCCTAGCAGATTAAATAACATACTGTGAGTTGTTCTCTATTAAGCACAGACCAGCCCTCATTGATCTGAAAACGTCATTACAATCTAGCAGATGAATGAAATGTGTTGTCCTGCTAGACACACTTCCATTCTCATCACATGAACATTTAAATTCCATGCATGCCTACTCTGTTCATGCTGGGCAGCCTAACAATGGTGCGTAAGGATCACAGCAAGCGAACCTATTGTTGTGGTATAATTCACTTAATTAGTCATTATAAACAGCAATTCAATATTTTTTTTTTTTATCATGTTAGCACCTTCCGTACTCCCCACAAAAAAACATTGGCAGAATAGAATTTTTTAAGCTTCATCCAAACAAATTTTAGAGAGCTTATCTTATCAAAGCACATAAACATGAAAATTTAGGTACTAGAAAGCAGAAGCAGGGAAAAGAGGTAAATCGATGTGTTTTTTCTTTGTTGTAACATGCAAACATACACATCAGCCAGTGCATAATGCTCCCAATGCTGAATCAGGGGTGTGGAAAGAGCATAGTGCAGTGAAAGAGCCAATCTGGTTTTTAACAACTTGGTGGCTTGGCTTGATAAGGGCTCATTCAGACTTGTCTGTTCACATAAATCAATGGTTCTCAAGCCTAATTTTAAGGTGCATTTGTTAAACAAGACATGCCTGAGCAAGGCTGATCTCAGCTCATTTTAGGGTCACGAACAAGCTTGTTTTGGGCTTGTTTATAGGCTTAATTTAAGCCTTTTAGAAGCTCATTAAGGGGCTCATTTAGAGGATGACAATTTGCAGCCCCACTTAGCAGGCCCACATGAACTGAGCCCTTCATGACCAGGTTTGTATTCCACTTGTGTAATCTCACAAAAATGCGCATTATGGGGTTATTTGGCGTGGGTGTCAAAAATTATGAAAATGAAACTAGAAACAAAAACTAAAAATTAAAAACCGGCAACCTATTTGGTTAATGTTTCTAAAACTACAACAATTAAAAACTTGATTTTATCCTTGCATTAAAATAAAATAGCTGTTTAAAATATGATCAAAATAATAAAAATGCAAAAGAACACAAATTAAAAAATATTATAATAGAAGTAGAATTTATTATAATTATCTTAATTAATTAATATATTTTTAAAAAAAAACTTACATTTTAGTGTCACAAAGACAAACTTTTATTACATGACAATTGAAACAACAGCCATAATGTCAGCGCAATCTGAAAATAGTGAAAATATATATATTTTTTAATGACTTCTTTACAATTTTTAGAAATTTTATGGATATTTATTTTAATTATATTTTTAAAATTATGTATAAGATGAATGATTTAATCCACAAAAGTTCATTCTAGATATTAAAGTATTCTGGTAACACGTTGCAGAGCAACTTAACACCACAAAAATCAAGTTTTTCAAATTTTTTTAAAAATTGCTTAAAACTGAAACAAAGCAACTTTAAAAAGTGCATTATCATAATCTATTTGTTCACTATACAAAAAACCAAAACAGAGAACAGCAATCATACCAGGCCCAGGTGTTCCCAAACAAGCTCGTTTGAGTGTTTGTGAACAAGCTCAAGTGTTATGAACAGGCTCATGAATGGGCCCATTATTGGTTCATTATACATAAAATTGCATGATTTTAACTAGAAAACATGCTAGAACATATTTTTTGATCATTTAATAACCTTGTTAGAATTCTTTAAAATAAATGAATTTTTTTCTAATATCCTTGTTACTTTCTGTTTGCTCATAATATTGTAGAATACAACAACAAAACCAAATCTTAGTCCCGCTAGGTGGGGTCGGCTATATGAATCCTTTTCCGCCAATTTATGCGATCATGGACCATTTCTTTTGATAGATTCAAGGATATTAAATCCTTACTCACTATCTCCTCACAAGTTATTTTAGGTCTATCCCTACCCCTTCTATTGCCCCCCACAATAATTAAGTCACTCTTCCTCATAGGTGCTCATAATATTGTAGAATGATGATGAAAATTATTTACAAATTATTTTTATTTGATAATTTTATTTATAAAAAATGCTTATACAGGTTTGATTAACATATTTCTCAAATAAAATTTTCTTTAATTAAAACTAAACAAAGCTAGGCACTGAGTTCGAGACATAGGTTAATAACTTTATTGAACAAAGCTTGGCTTAAGCTCAGTTGAGCTCAAAGCTAGCTTAAAAATTACATGAACAAGCTTGAACATGGTAAAGCTTTGCTCAACTGGTCTGCTTTGCTCAACTGGTCTCCTTTGCAGCCCTAAATGTATGCAACCATAATTCCACATCATATTGGATAAAATAAAAACCATTCCACAGACATCATGCTTTCTTCCCATCATGCTAAGTATATTAATATGAAGGCAAGAAAAATATTAGTCTCTACACATTAAATTTTAAACAGCTGATGTTTGTTATCCATGCACAATAAGAATTAAGTGAATGCAATCTGGGCAATGATTTTCTGATAGAAAGCAATTTGAAATGATGTACCTCCAATTTATCTTCCTTAGCTCTGTGGTTTTTGGGGAGCAAACGGAACTCCTCTGTCAACCGAATACATTCTTGAACATTATCAGGGGATACAAAGTCGAGAGCCACTTTAATGCATGACTGGAAAAAATAAGAGAAAGAACTAAATGAATTAATTAAAAAAAGGAGAGAAATCTATGAGGACCACATGTTACAAAGTATCAAAGCACTCTTTCTTGGATCATAATGCAAACACGCATACAACGTGCACCATGGGGATGCATGTATATATCCATGAAAAATGGCGTTAGTTCCAATTGGAGGCAAGACCAAGTAAAAATGGAAGATCAAGATACTTTTTCCAGGTAGAAGGAAGACCATAAGCACCAATAAGGAGGAAATACTTGACTCAGGTGGGAGTGCTGCAAAGACCAACGAGAAGATGAAAAGGGAGAGGTTTGAGGTAATGGGAAAATATATGTTTGTGGAAGAAATTTTGTCCCAAGACAAAGTAGAATGGACAAAACAGATCACCCATGCCAAAATGTTGGTACAGGCTGTCTTTAAGTTTTGAGCGAGTTGGATTTCACAAAACTCAGTTATCGTCCGTACTCTAAAGAACCAGAGGACCAAACCAGAACCCACCAAATTAAGATTGGCCACATTTGTAAGGTGGAGAACAACAACAAAAAAGCACATTGTCAGTGGAACATTCGGAAATTTTGATACATTTGCATTCAAAAGGGAAAAGCAGCTCGTCATTATGGGTGGAATTTTGATTCCATGACAACCTCACCTGTCTATTTCTTACTTGATGCGGGCATCCTGCAGGAATGAAAACAGCTTCACCAAGGTATTGCTCAAATGTCCAAGGTTCAACACCTAAAACAACTCACCGCACTGCATCAGTTCGTGCACGTGTGGTTATATTACTGAATTCAGCAAAGTACACAATTTCTTACCAAACTCCTCCTTCAGTTGCTTTTTATGCATTTCAGTCAGATAAAAGTTCTGGTCATGAATAGGATGAAAAATCTGGAGCAAATGCGGTAAAGTTAGAAATTTGACTCGAAATAATATTGTCATGTGTTGGTAAACAGCAATACTCACAGAATTCACAGGGTTATTATTGATGTGACGAAACTCTTTCTGATGCTTCTGAATATACTCATTTAATTTGGGTACATCCTGCCTGCGAAAAATGTCCCAGACAGCACCTCCAAATGCAACATCTGGAATGGCATTATTTTCCTGAGAATCTGTCAATGCAACTGAATCTTGCCTTAGTGACTTAAAATCATTAGCGCAATTTCCTGAAGATCTCTGGAAATCTTCTTGATTGCACAAGTTTCTCTCTGTTATTTTATTTTCAGCATCAAGTTCATGAGCTGAACCAGGTTTTTCCCGTGCTACACAGTGGGGGCTTGCATCTATTTCATTTTGTGAAGATGAATTATTTGTAGCAGCATCCCTATCTTTACCAGAACAGATTGCATTTGCATCTGACTCACATGGATCTACCACTGGACCATTATTCTTGTAGTTGCCCAAAAAAGTCATCCCCAAACCATCTTTCCCATTTATAAGTTCTCTTATCAACGGTAAAGCAGGCTGTGTGCACTCTTGATTGCGTGAACAGAGTTCTTTGGCAGCAGGATGGTTGGTACAGGAACTTGTCTCATGATGAGAGCAAAGATTATTCTCATCGACATCATATCTGCTCATGCAAGATTCTCTTTCAGCCTGCCCTGTTACCTGTATATTTAACTCTCTATCACTGCTTTTAGGAAAAATGCATGAATTCCTCTCATTAAGGCCTAAGCATGCATGTGATTGATTGTTCATAATGCAATGTTTGTCTTCTTCAGCCTTAATGGTGGCCATTTTTTGTACACTGTAGTTAGTCAGTTCGCCTTTTCCAGAATCCTTACTTTCAGCTAAGGATTTATCCTTAACAAGAGCACTACAGAACAATGAACATTTTTTTGACTCAACCAGTTTGTTAACCAATTGATTTGTTTTCTCACAGGGGCCAGATTCTTTCAACTCATACATCTGGAGGTCAACAATTTGACTGTTAGTATTCAAATTTTGAACAGATTGCCCTTCAGTATTAATATTCGTCGCATTCTCAGGAGGAGGATATCCTGCAACATACACTGCTTTCTCCAAGCCCGTAGTTCCCAAATATGTTGAGTCTAATAATGGCAAGGTGCTATCTTTTTGTTTAATCAGTCCATCCTCTTCTATAGTTTGCACTTTTATAAGTGGCTTAATGGTGTTCTCAGAATTTACAGGATCATCTGTGCGAGCCCTCTTTTGCGGTTTCCCTTCAAATGTATCTGAAGCCTCATTAGTCCCACAAGGCTCGTCCAAATCTTCAGCTTCAAATTCTTTTTGCAGTGCCTTCATAGCTCTGCACTGCCAGGGTAAAATTTTCACCTTGGCTGTGTGCGTCAGCACATTTACCTAAACAAAAAATTGAAAACAAAAATGGAAGTGGAATCAACAAACACTTACTTTGAAAAGGTTCCATTGAAAAAATTAAATTTTATCACATGACTGAACAGGTGTAGTTGGAATTTTGTTGAGAAGAAAAGAATTCTGCATCAAAATTTTCCAAGAAATTGCCACAACAACAATATACTTTCTGCAAGCAACACATGAGAATGGAGAAGAGTTCTAATACACTAGATCTTCCAATCTGCTATATCCACAAGGGTACCCCAAGAAAAGACTAGATGGTTCTACATCCCAAAGTAACAATATTTCTTGGTGGCTACAAAATTCAAGCAATGACAACCACAGTAATCCTACTATGAAGATAACTTAAATAAATATATAGCCATAATTGCACTTGACAACTCCCATAGTCCATAAAAGCTTCAAAATTAAGAATAAACCCGCATTAAATTTTCAAATTTCACAACCACACCATTGCATCAAATTAGTGTTGTAATAACAGTAGCCTTGGAACATTTACAAGACAAAGTGAAGTGGTGCATATTAGCACAACCTTAAAGCAAAGACAGTGTATGGGCCAGTGAAATTTTAAACAAAAGTCACCAGAAGTCCATAAAGGTTCTAAGTTGTTGAAGCACCATACTATGTGCCCTTGTCTACATACTAACTAAGCTTCATTAACAATGATCAAGTCATCTAACAGTGCACATGCATTCAGTACATGTAGGGAAAGATGACCAAATGCAACAAAACTACAACAAGGAAAGTCAAGCACAGGCTTTTTCGGATTAAATATTACCGCATCAGACATGTCACAGTGTAGCTTTGTCACTGAATCACCTCTGCCAAGCTCTTCCTGACATCCATAAGCAATATATGTCTTCGGTCCCAAGTCTGGTTTTAAAGCAACATCAGGAAGTTTTGTTGCAAGATTCAAAAGACCAGATTTTGGATGAGTATAGTCACAAAAGGGAAGCATAGAAATAAATTCAGCATCATGCCGTGGCAAACAGTCTTCAAATGTATTTGATGGAGGCCAATCTTTTAGCTTCAACATCTCCGGCCACCCATTGCTATGCGTACGACCCGTTAAGTAGCCCATAAAAAAATGGTAAATATCTATCTCAACCTGCAATGCGAATAGAAAATATACACAGTACACAACTGGAAGTTCTTGAAAAAATGTTTCAAGCTAGAAATTATGTTCAGCTGGAATGTCACAGATGCCACTGACCAGTGCAAATAGCATATAGCAAATGATCTAACATATCACAAACTCCAAGAAAATCAATAATGCCAATTGCATTTCAGGTACCCAAGGTATTAAATTTCAATTTTCATGGAAATTCCAATTTCATATATAATTTGGAAATTAGTGGAAATTTGTTGTTTGACAGAGAAATTTATAATTTAACTTTTGAAAATGATAATGTGGATAATCATGCATGATTTGGAATAAAAATATTGTATATAAAATATATAGATGATAAGCCTGTGTCATATTGGATGTATAAACTGCAATGATAAATATCTGGCATATAGGATGTATAAAATGCATGCTGCTCAGCCAAAAAAAAAAATCATTGAATGCAACTCATAGAAAACGTCTAAATATGAATGTTATAAGTAAAAAAAAATATTCAATCCCCATGCAAATGAAAATCAAAAGTAACATAAAATCTAACTGATCAATCTAGTTAAAAGGAATAAATCAGACTAAGCACTATCTCGTTCTGCTAGCCTTAAATTTCCAGGTAGATGCAAAGTAAAAACTTAAGAGAAAATGAACCAGCATCTTTTAGCTATTTAGAAAGCCTCCAAACAAAAAAACAAAGTTTATGGTAGTAGATGGGAGATGAACTTGTTATAGTTAGAAAATAGTGGATCATTTGAAATTCAAGCAGATAAAGTCAACAGACCAGATTTAACTTTGTTCAGAGCTTGACTTTTAATCAGCTGCACAATGATATATGACACATCTTGGTTTCCCCAGAAATGAGGTCACCAAGATAAAAAATTACCATCTAGGATTAAAGTATGAATAGGCAAATAGGAAAATGGGCTAGAAATTCAAACCGCAACAACCAAAAAACGTACCTCACACCAATCAAAGCAATCAATGGCCCTGACACTGAAAGCCTCCTCTTTTAATATTTTTTTGGCACCTCTAAAAGCTCTCCACATGACCATTGGTTCCCAGCTAAGACCAGATGACTTTTCAAGTACATTTCTAACTATGACAGGTTCACCTCTCATCCAATGCAATTGAAAATGTTCTATATCATGTTCTACCAAGTCAAGAGCATTTGGGCAGTACAGAAAGTTATCATGACTCTCCTTCCTAAAAGCTGCCTGTCTTACTTCAGAACCTTTTCCTACATTTCCTGAAGATCTGACAGGAAGACACAATGAACAACCCTGAGAAAAATCAATATCTGGCATCTGGTAATTAATGGTCAAATTCTCTGCCTTCTGAATTAGTTTGGTTGCCCAATCCGGTTCAAAGATGCGCCTCAATTCAAGTGTCTCTGTCCCACAACCTCCATGTGCCTTTGGAGGACAAGGAATCCGACCACTTGTCTCTGCTCTCCAATCAGGAAAATTGCAGTACATATTAGCTGCGCATTTGTTTTCTGGGAGGTCCGCTTGGATCTCCTGGTGACAATCTTTCATGCTGGCAAGAATCTGGCCATTCAAATCCAAATCTTGACCATTTACTCTTCTGTTATATTGTCTTTGAGAGGATTCTTCTTTCTTATCTCCAGGCCAGGATCCCTTTCTTAGTTCCAAACAACAGGTGATACAAAGATCATATGAACAATCAGGATTGGGGCAGCTTCTGTGGAAATTGACAATGGATGTATTGCAATTGTCACTGTTGAAAATTGACAATGGTTACAACTTACATGCTTGTACCCTTCTGAATTAGAAAGCAAAAAAAAAAAAAAAAACATGCTTATTGTCTGAGGAATTAAGGCCACTCAAATCCAGGAAGATTTGCAGTTAAGATAGTTCTTAGTCTGGCAAATGTATGGGATACAATTTATAGCTAAAACTAGAATTAATACTGTACATATCAACACACATTTATATACACATACATTAAAGTACACTTGAATATAATGTATATATGAAAGCATGTTTGCATGAGAAAGTGTGTGTGCATATGTGCGCACTCGTGTGTGTACTTGTATGGCCAAAAAAAAAAATTCCATTCTAGCAATTAATAACAAATGACCATCCTAGAGAACATCAATTTATAACAGATGGCTGGATTTATAACAGATGTTTAGTTCCAAGAACCGAGGGGTGGGGGATAGTACCAAAATACTCGGTCATCATCATCAAGAATAGCTCTAGTTATATCCTCCTCTGTCAACAGAACCCCTGCAAACAGAAGGTAAAAGTACACTGTTAAGGAGTTCTTAAACCCCTATGCTTTAAGAGCTGAAACCTCGGATAATAATGGGAGTATAAAAAATATACCACGTATTCTGGCTTCCACATCTAATTCAGAGCTCTGCTCTCTGTGAATATGCTTGAGAAGAGGCAAACTTTTATTTAGCAAGTAAAGCAACTTCTGAAATCTACGCTTTATATCTACTTCTTCACGACTATCCTGTCAGAATGGAATTATAAATATGCTGAGCAACAGGGAGAAAAAAGGAGAAAAAATAATAAGGAGGCACACACCATCACTACGAAGTCTTCCTGGAGGCATGCTTTGCAATTGCAATTGCCGAGACAATATGGACAAGCAATCTCAAAATCTGCTCTCTTTTTCTCCGGATACCTATTTCATAACTTTATCATTAGAACCTGGATGAAACCACTTTGTGCTCATTGAAAAAAACTAACGAACTTTAAACGAATGTTTCAACTTAAAGAAGCTATGGACTATTTATAGTAATTCAGTCGATCAACTAGATTCTCGAAGTTGTGGTTGTTTACTGATTGACCATGAGAAGTAAAGCTTCAAAAAGTTCTCATTACCACTTGGCAACACACTCATAGCAATAGCGCTTTCTTTTGCAACTGGAACAAATGACGACACCCCTCTTATCACTCCTCAAGCATTGGTGACACATTAAACCCCTTTGCTCCTTTTTCCTACCCGTGGCGTCCTAAAACAGAAACCTTGTTAGTATGGATTGATGTTGAAAGTCTGAATGCAGAATACCAAGAGTAACTTCAAGATAACAGTTAACAAAATTCTCTGGCATTTTCTAGGGATTCTGAAGTATCCTCTTTCCCAACCTTCATAGAAACATAATAGGCTCAATCCTTGTCAAAATCATAGATGCTTGGTTTAAGTGCTGACTGCTGAGAAGAGAAGGGGGCAACAGAACACAAAAACTTGCAACTTGGCTGTGTTTGAAGCAGTTGCTCCTGATTCCATGTCCCCTTTTCTTCCATTAGGATATCTCAACAATCAAAAGGAGCATCAACAAATATACACAATAAATGCATGAAATGCAAAAATTTGCCTTACAGAAGATGCATATACCATTCAAAGAAATTCAGTTGCAACCCATTTCCATCATAGGTTGAAAACTTTGCTTGGGATGGACTAGCAGTATAGTCAGTGTTCTAGCTCTTTTAGTTCTTGAAAAATATCGGTCCTAGATTATAGGCAACCGTTCAATGATCAATTGATACATTGGAAGCACTATGAAATTTAAGTCACCATCGGCAAATATGACACTCCACACTTTAATAAGTTGATCATGTACTTTAGGATGCAAAACAAGCTACCATGGTAGTGAATTACATCTAATTTGTGGACCATGTACCTTGGGGTGCAAAACAAACTACCATGGTAGTAAATTACATCGAATTTGTTGGGCTCACAGCCATGTGAGAGTTTCTCTCGATATTGATAATATAATGTATATGGTTTTTGTTTGGTCTGCTTATATTGATATAATCATCATCAAAAGAAAGAAGGATAAAAAAGAACTCACTGATAATCCTGATTCTTCGAATGCAAAAGGAGCTTCTCCCTGTCCAGCACAAGTAGATTTATCATGTTGGTTGTTAATCTTCCTCGGCCGTCCTCTAGGTCGCTTCTGAACATTGCCGGATTCAGCTAATCCTCCTCTGTTGTTCATCCGTGTATAATCAGAATCTTTTGCATTCTCAACCAGCAACCCTGGGTCCTTTTTCAAATCATTTTCTCCTATTTTAATGAGAGAGATCTGATTCTGTTGCTTCTGCACTAAAATCCTACTCAGGGATTTACCAGCAAGAACTATCCTCTTATTCTTTGAACCCTTGGGTCGACCTAGCTTACGTTTCGGAGGTACATTCCCATCTACCAGAACATTTTCACCTTCAACTTCATTGCCCAGGCTCCGATGATTTATTTTCTTGTTCTTCGAACCCTTCGGTCGACCTAACTTCCTTTTCTGAGGTACATTGTCATCTCTTGGAACATTTTTGCCTCCAACTTCATCAGCGAGGCTCTTCCCATCTTCATCACCAAGAACTGGCTTCTTACTCTTCAAACCCTTTGGTCGACCTCTCTTAGACTTCAGTGGAACACCCCCATCTTTGCTGCCGGTAACTTCAACAGATAGAGCTCCATCTCCACCCTTATTGCCAGAGGCTAATTCAATGGACACAATCCCATTTCCATCCCCATTGCCATCGATAACTTCATCAGACATGCCCACACTTTCTTTTATAATCTTGTTGTTTTTTGAACCCTGGGCTCGCCCTCGCCTGCCCTTTGAGCCAATGACCTGATCACCAGCACTGTTATTACCGGCAGTATCTGAAGCTGGTTGGTGATCTTCCTGGCCGTCAGGAACCACCTTTATTCTGCTCTTTGAACCTTTTGGCCGGCCACATTTTCCTTTAGATCCATCTGTCTCATCTCCAACATTTCCACCACCACTTTCTATGGACTGACCACAATTTTTTGCAGTGGCAGGAACCAAAATGTCATTTCCTCCGGCAGCCTTGCCGGATTGGCCTTGAACTTCTTCACCAGCAACAATCTTCTTCTTATTCTTTGAACCCTTTGGCCTACCACGCTTACCCTTTTGAGAAGGGGTCTCCTCCCTGCCACCATTACCGGTGGCTGGATTATTGGAAAAACCTTCAATTCCTTTACCAGCAAGATTCATTTGACCATTTTCGCCACTGGCTGCACCAGCCTGCTCACCAAATCCTTCGCCATGAAGAACCAGACTGCCAGTTCCACAACCCACTTCACTGAACCGGCCAAGGGCTTCACCACCAAGGCTACTGCCGCCATTGCGACCTGCAAATTGTCCGTAGCAACCTTGAAACTTTTCACCACCGGAAAAGCTACTATCATTTCCAGAAACAGCTTGACCAAACCAACCCAGTCCTTCGCCGGAAGTCCAACCGAACCAGCCACAACCGAAAACTCCTGCACCTGCAGGAACAGGACTGCCGTTTCCGCCAGCAACTCCACCGAACCGGCTTGGAACACCTCCACCAAGAACTTGACTGCCATTTCCACCAGAAACTCCGCCGAACCGGCTCGGAACTCCACCGCCACCAAAAACCAGACCGCCACTTCCACCAGCAATTCCCCCAAAAGCTCCACCGAACCGGCTGGGAACTCCACCTCCACCAAGAACCAGACCGGCATAACCACCGGTAACTCCGCCGAACCGGCTTGGGACTCCTCCACCAAGAACCAGACCGCCGTTTCCACCTGCAATTCCGCCAAAACGGCTCGGAACACCACCTACACCAAGACCAAGACCGCCGTTCCCCCCCGCAATTCCGCAGAACTGGGTCGGAACGCCGCCCCCGCCAAGACCCTGACTGCCATCGCCACTACCAATTCCGCCGAATGTGCTCGGAACCCCGCCACCACCAGGACCTGCACCACCATTTCCATACCCCGTTTCACCAAACCAGCCATTACCCACAATTCCTCCTCCTCCACCACCACTAGCACCACCACCGCCAACCAAACCCCCATTTTCATGGCTCGGGCCCTCATCGCCGGCAAGCCCCAAAACCTCATTTCCACCCTCAATTTGACCAAACCAGCCCCGACCCACATTTCCTTCCTCGGCGAGTTCTGACCCCCCGCCGCCGCCGGTGGGCTGAACAGGCGGCGCCGGCACGTACACATCGTGAGGAACAGAACACTCCTCCTCGCAGGCACCGGCGACCACAATCTCCCCAATTCCCGCTCTCTTACGCCGCCGCCTACGAACGCCGCCCCCCTCAGCCTCCTGTTTCATCATGTTCCTCTTAACCTGCATCAAATAATGCTTCTCACAAAAGGATCGTCCCTTCAAAGCCTTCTCATTACACCGCCAATTGGGAGTACCCCTCCTCGTACACCTCTTCTCCTCCCCAGACATAATTTTCTCTTTTCTTTCAAAATTTGAAAATCTCCCAGAAAACAAACCAAATCAAATCAAATCAAATCAACATTGCTGACAAAATTTCCCATCTGGGTCGTCTAACATTAAAACCCGTATGTTTGCTCCCCCCATCTGCTCGAATTTCAAAGAGGGACACGAAAGATCTGTGCCGGAGAGGGGAAGGAAAATCGGAACAGCCTCGCAGTGGCTGTGAGGGGAAACGGACAGAGAGGTCGAGCGATGAAATATTTGAGAGGGACCCACTGAGGACAGTGAGAACAGGGGAGGGACAGTCCTAGATATAGCTGTGGAGTCCAGTCAATTGTCCTACTGGGGCTATCACGTGGAGGATTCGCCATCAAAGACGTGACTATGATCCTCTAATGGTGGGTATCTCCGCCTTATCGGACGGCGGTGATGGGTCCTAATCCGGTAATGGGGGTTTTGTAGCTTTTCTGAGATGACGATGAGACCCTGAGTAAGGTAACCCAGCGAGGAAGGGGATTCGCCAAAGCTTACCGCTTTGGAAGAGCCCATGCCGATTGATTTACACGTCTTTCCCAGAAATAAAAGTTGCCCACATTGGACGCATGAATTCCTCCATATTGGGTCTTAGTATTTTCTTCTCTTTTCTTTTCTTTTCTTTTCTTTTCTTTCTTCTGAAAGAATTTTTCTCGTGTTCTAATTCAACACAGATTTGGTTTCTTAAATTTAAACGGCATAAATTTTACTTCAAGTTTTAGAAATTGAAATAAAAAATAGAAAGTTTAAAACCCAAATACATTATCATATGAATTCACATTTTAATGCATATAAAAGACAAATTTTTAATTGAGTCTTGTTTGTTGATGAAAATACAAATGCTGAATAATATTGTCGGTGTATTATGAATTTTACAATTTTTTTATTTTAAATGAAATACTATTATTAGTTATATTACAGTAAAAAAGAGTCAATTTTTTTTCTTACAAAAATTGCATTTAGAAACATAATTTTTTTATTTTGGATTTAAATAAAATTTAATATAATTTTAAAATACAAACTCATATTTTAGTTCTTAAATTATAAAAATTTCATAAAAATATTTTTACAATTAGGTGTTTTTTGCCTTAAATTTTTTACATATATAGCCAAATAAAAATTACATTTTCTTCAATAAATCTTTCATAAAATTTTGGTCAACAAAAAATATTTTTTCCTTTAATACAAAAATTATTTTTGACATAAATTTAAAAATCAACGACTTCTGCGGCATTTAGTGGGCCAACATTTAACGGTTGTGATTGATTGAAAACAGAGTTGGAGACAATATAACCCTATGGGTCTTTATGACCTGTCCTAAGTGGGCCATTGGATCTGTGGGGCCCACACTTTTGAGGCCCATGATTTCCCATCATCGGGCCCACTTCAAAAACCAACCAACCAGCCTGAATTAAGGTGAAATTAAAATAAAAAATAAAAAAATAAAAAATAAAAAAATAAAACAGGGGAGAGAGGATCTTGTTTCCTCGCAGGTTCTATTAATAACTTAATATTATATTTTTTTTTGTTCTTTTTTGTCTCCTCCTTTCTTCTTATTCGTACATCCGTATTCAAATTTTTAACTTTGAAATATGGGAGCTCCCACATGAACTATTTAATTTTTAAAAAATATTTTTTAATTTTAATAACGTAAAAGGTAATTCGATGCATTTTCAAATTTTTAAAAACGTAAATGGGTATACCTTTGAAAGAAGTGAGCTCGTCATAATTGTAGAACTGTTTTTTGTCATTCACGTATCAAAGGGTAATAATTTTACACCTATTAACTTTGTCACGGATTAAAAGTAGGAGGGCTTCTTTGAAGAACAAGTTATTTCTTTCGCAAAATGTATGTAGTTTTGATGTTTAGAGTAAGTTTCTTTCGGATCGAGTCTTGTTTTTGTCATTATTTCGCATGCCTAATTTTATTTTTTCAACTAGAGTCAACATTTACAATTGTAATTGTAGTGATTAAAGAATTTATGCCGAAAGTTTTAGGTTTAATTGTGAGATTGTTATATCTTTTATCTATTGGAGGATAACTGTTTTGCACCAATTAATTTTACCTTTATTTAAAAGCGGGAGGATTCTTTTGAAGAATGAGTTTTTTCTTTTGCAAAATGTACCTACGAGTTAATTTCTTTCAAAGTCTCGTTTTCTCGTTACTTTTCATGCCTAATTTTACTTTTCTCATGCCCACAAAAAACTTCTTCAATATAACCAACATTTACAAAAATAGTTGTAGTGATTAAATAATTTATGCCATCATTTTTAGGTTTAATTGTGAGATTTTTTTTTATCATTTTTCTATCGAAAGGTAACCGTTGTGCGCCAATTAACTTATCGCTGCTTAAAAGCAGAAGGATTCTTTTAAAGAACGAATTATTTCTTTTGCAAAATGCATTTTATTAGCTTCAGTATCTAGAGTTAAGACTTTACCTTATTTTGTTTTTCAAAATTTGTATTAAAATTTTGAAAAAATAAATAATTTGTTTAGTTTTGAAAAATAATTTTTAATTTTAAATATTTAGCTTTAAAAATATTTACAAAAAGCAACTTATTTTTTCAATTTCTTAAAAAAGGCTGGATTTGGTTTTGGAAGCAATTCAATATATAATTCATACAAATCAAAGTCCAAAATCTGAGATCTCATGCTCTCATACACAAAATAAGAAATTAAAATTTTTAAAAATTACAAAAATATGTTTTTTGACCTTGTTGTAGTCGAAAATTTAACGACCTTCACGATCCTTGATCATGACCACCTAAAAAAAGATAAATAAGCAGAGCTTGGAGGACCCGGGGTGTACTCCGGAGGATCTCTCTGATGCCTAAGTCAAGGATTAGCTTGAGAGATTTTTTATGCAACAGAAAAGTAGAGTTTAGAATGAGATACTTTAATCTCTTCTCCAAATCCCTAGTTATAGTGACAGAGGTTAACCCAAGGGGGTATTGCCATTTATTAAAGAGTTATAGTGCGGGTGTGAATCGCTCTCGTTCTTACCTCGTTGACGTGAATCACTCTGCTTATTATAAGGCAGGCGTCAATTGCTCCGATCGGGCGGTTGACTTGGGCGGTAATTGCCCTCATAATGTTGCGTTTTGGTCTCTTCTAGGCAGGTGATATATTTGGGTTATATCAGTTGCCCCCCTTTAGGTTCAAATTTTTGAAGCTGGTTTCTAAAGTTCGAAAGTTGTTGGTTTTTTTTTTTTTTTTTGGTCAAGCAGCTTTTCTTAAGGCATTTTGGGCTGCTTGTAGCTTAATGAGTCGCGCTTTTTTTTTTTTTATCGTTTTTGGCCTAATGAGTAATGCTCATATTTTGAGCCGCTTTTGGGTCTCACGAGCATTGCTTGTGAATTGAGTCAATTCTTCTTTGCCTAATGACCTATACTCATTTTTTGGACAGTCTTCTGGGCTCACGAGCGTTGCTCGTCAGTTGGGCCGATTCTTCTTTGCCCAATGAGTTGTACTCTTTTTTTGGACAGTCTTCTAACCTCACGAGCGTTGCTTGTCAATTGGACCGATTCTTCCTTGCCTAATGAGCTGTGCTCATTTTTTGGGCAGTCTTCTAACCTCACAAAAGTTGTTCTTCAGTTGGGTCGATTCTTCTTTGCCTAATAAGTTGTACTCATTTTTTGGGCAATCTTCTAGCCTCACAAGCAATGCTCGTCAATTGAGCCGATTCTTCCTTGCCTAATGAGTTATGCTTATTTTTTGGGCAGTCTTCTGGCCTTACGAGTGTTGCTCATCAATTGGGTCAATTCTTCTTTGCCTAATGAATTGTGCTCATCTTTTAGGCTATATCTTCAATAACATTTTGGTAATTTATGATGCCGAGATGGTTGTTCAATTCAACAGATTCTTACAGTTTTGATTTCATTGGGGTTAAAAATGTGAGTTCTAGCATTTTCAAATATCAATTAGGATTCGAAATCGGTTCGGGATGGATTTGTTTCAAAGGGTTTAGACGTGAATGCACCAAGTGTTCGATCATTTGCACCAAAGGGAACTGCAGGTGAGCGTGCAGTGTTATAGATTTCACAGACTATTTTCTTGTTGTCTGTGTCATTTGTGGGGTCCATAAACTCAGATTATTCGATTGTATTACAGTTGATCTGTGAGTCCCATGTTGAATTTTTTGGACATGGGGTTGTGAGTGAAGTGGCAGATTGAAGTTTGAGATTGAGATCAGCGAAATGTCTACCATTGACGACAGTGATTTTGTTACTGTTTGTTTTGATTATAGTGTGGGTTGTTCAACTGATTGGGCTTCAGGTGTTCGACAGAATGTCACTAAGGAGCTTGGTTTTGTTGTGTGGGGTTTTGCCAATTGTAGTTGCTACAATTGTGCAATTTCATTATGTGCTGTAATTTCAACTCAAATTTCCAATTGCAATTTCAAATTCTTGTTCAAAGCACTGTTCAGCGCACATGAATGTGCAATAGTCATTATTGCCGACCCCGTGGTGCATTCGGCCAACCCATTGGATTTTCAAAGCTTGGCTTTGTTTATTTGACTGACAGTGTAGTTGTCATGACTTCACTATGCATTTGGTGCATGGGTCATTGTTCAATCAATTAAATAACTTAAACATCCTATTAATTATTATTAGCCATTAAGGCGGAGCTCTTCAAGCATTGAAATTGTGTCATCTATTTGTTTTTTTTAAATAATTATTATTGTATAATGGAAAAAAAAAATCATACCTTGAGAATAGGCACGTTGGCTATATAAATCTTGTGCATAGAAACATCAATTGTAGTCGGATTCGCATTAGATCTGGAATTTCCCAATATCCCAATATAGTCCGATTGGCGATGGATCGGACGGCATCGAGTACATCTAGATGTCGGATAGCGGCATTTCAGACGATCTCAATCGAGCCAATGCATCAACCTTCAATTATTTGATGTAGTCATGACAAATGATTGAAAGAGAAAACCTCTCAATAAGTTCCCACAAACGGCGCCAACTGTTGCAACCTAAAATTGAACGACTTTCACGATCCCTGATCACGACCACTTGAAAAGAGATAACTAAGTAAGACTTGGAGGACCCGGGGTGTACTCTAAGGGATCTCTCCGATGCCTAAGTCAAGGATTGGTTTGAGAAGTTTTTTATGCAACAATAAAGTAGAGTTTAGAATGAGATACCTTAGTCTTTTTTCCAAATCCCTATTTATAGGAATGGAGGTTGACCCAAGGGTGTAATGTCATTTATTAGCAAGTTATAGTGCGGGCGTGAATCGCTCTGATTCTTACCATGCTGGCGTGAATTACTCTACTTATTATAAGGTGGCCGTCAATTGCTCCGGTCGGGCAGTTGATTTGGACGGTAACTGCCTTCATAATGCTGCGCTCTGGTCTCTTTTAGGTAGGTGATATATTTGGGGTATATCAGACCTTTTTACATAAATTTAGAAAATTGAAAAATAGGGAGGCATTTTTTAAAAATTATAAGAAAATTTAAAATGGAAAATAAAATATATCCACAAGCAAATAGTACCAAATTTTTTTTATTGTTATACATTAAATATTATAAAATTGAAAAATTAGCTTACTTTCTTTGCAATTTTTCGAAAAAAATTGTCACACCTGAAGGGGCCCTAGATCTTTACAAGGCAAAGATACTCACATCCCCTGTGTTTGTCTAGAAGACAATCACCTTAGTTTAGGTTTCAAAAATCTCAAGAACCTCCCTTAAAAGTTTAAGAATTCAACACACTTCCCTTGAGGATTATTAAAAAAATACAAATTGCCTCCTACATTTTGCAAAAAAAAAAAAAAAAATCAAAAATCCTTTCAAGGGGTAATAACTATTTTAAAAAATAATTATCAAGGGATGTTTGTGCAATTCTTGAAACCTTGAGGAGATTTTTGTAATTTTCAAAACCTCGGGCTAGGTGAGCTCTTAGCCAAAAAAGAAAAAAAAGAAAAAAAAGAGTTTCATAACCCCTCCAAAAAAATAGAAACAAGACATAATTCTTACTAAATGCTGTATAATTTACCCTAACTAAAATATTGCATAGTTAGTATTTGATTATTGTTGGTTATCATACATGGTTATATATAATATTTCTATTTTAAGTGTCACAAGCACAACGACATGTAGAAGAAGAGATCCCCTACACAATTTTCTCCCTTTTCATTATAAAATAAAGTTTGGTCGATAAGAATCCCCAACTTACATTTTTTTTAAGAAAAAAAAAATTAAAATTAAACGAATTTTCCATATATTAATATTTTATTTTTAAATTTTTTGATTATATCAAATACATTTTTATTTTTTAGTATTATTTGGCATAGAAAGAAAATATAATAAAAAATAAATTTTCTATCTATTTTCCTTTCTTTTTCCCATCAAAATTCTTTAATCAAACGGACCCTAAAAATACATGATTTGTGCCGTAGTCATTTTTGGAAACTAAATAAAGAAAATAAAGGAATTAAATGAACTTTATCAATAGCTTTTTACATTTCACCTTACCTACGAAAGTAACGGGCAAAGTTGATGTAATCTATTTTTGAAGTGCATTTATTTCTCTTTTTTTTAAAAAATAAAATAAAAATAAGGTACAGTTGACAATGGAATAATATTTTTAATTTATAGTAATATAATAATTTCAATAATTATTGTGTGTCTTTTATTTATAATAAAATTTACTATACATTGACTGTTTATTAAGATAAAGTTATTCAAACATGTAGGGTTAATTTCTCCATGTTGCTCTTCCTCAATTCAAACTGGTCATTGAATTTGGACAGGCAAGGATTTCCAAGCTTGAATTTTGATCAAGAATTTCTCTCTTCTTCAAAAAAAGTCAAACCAAAAATTACCCCTCTATTAAAAGAATAAAATATAAACCCTAGAGCAGTAAAAAGTGCTGCCTGGTTTCTTTGGGGGATGCTCCAACTTTAGTAAAAAGTTTATGGATATCCATAATGGAAGGATTTTTCCCATGCCAAATATAAAAATTGCTACATTTTTTTTTTAAAAAAAGCCCATAAATGAAAATAATATATTTAATAAAACCATAGCACCGATAAAATTAGAATGCAAAATAAAATTTATTATATATTAATTTATAAAAAAAAAAAATGAGCATATTTGACGCAAATTATCGATTAAGTTATAATATTTGAAACGAATGTCGGGATGAAATGAGATTTAGAGGGGCTAATACCAAAGACACGATAAATAGAAAGAAAATTATAATATAGCATTCAAGCTAATTGTTATGAATGCAAATGAGATAAATTGAAATAATATATATATATATATATATATATATATATTGATTTGCTGTATGTTCAAGTTCTTATTTGACTTTTGCAATTAGGCTAGACAAATTAATTATTAACAGAGAGAGAAAGAAAGAAAGAATTAATGAGGGAAATAAAAATAATATACCAAAACAAGATGAGGGCAATAATATCTAAAAATTTTCTTTTGTGATACATATACATATTGAAAATACTATAAAATTATTTTACAAATTAATAATTTCTATATATTTATCAAGAAAATTTAATTTATTTATGACCCCAAATCTCAGATGTGTGAATTTGAGATAAGAAATATATTTAAATTTTTAGAGACGATGGAAAAAAGTAGGAGACCAAAGCCTACCTTGCCTTCTTATCTTACACTCACGAATTCAAGGTGGAAAAACATAATTCTTAGTTATAATCCTAAATTCGTCCTTGATCACAAAACCCGCATAGACTATTATTTCAAATCTTTTTGAACAACACAAAAATCATATCCACTAACTTGTAAAAAAGAAGAAGAAGAAAAAAGGTCATTAACTTTTTTCAAAGTTCATGTAGGACCTAAAGACACTAAATTACTTGACCGGGTATAATTCATTTTTCATCTCATACCCGTTATCTTCGTTTTCTAGCTTTGAATTTGAAATTGGGTTACCAAGGACATTGGGCTGTGAGTCTAGGTTAAAACATCATTTTTGGTCCACAAAGCTTGGCTTCTTTTCATGCAAGCATTTTCTTTTTCTTGATACTTCTCTGTCTTTGTCCTTGAGGCCTCTAACTTTGATTCCTAAAAACAAAAATGAATAAAGAAGGTCCGACAATAATTCAATCCTGAAAAGAAGTATATGCAAACAGAGCCAGTGAGATCTGTGTGTTTCCAGGTTCCATTGCATGTAAAGATTTTCACTAAGATCTTCACTATGCTCCTACTCACCAAGGTCGCTGCCCCTACTGCCCTAATTCTAATAAACAATTCCAAAATCTTCACTTATTACAACCTATTCTTGACTTTCTTGGTTACTAATAAAACAGACATTATGGAATTTTGAGGGTCTACTATAGCCTCTCACATCTTGTATTCCTGCCCAAACAAAATAGCTCGATTTTTTTTTTCTTTTGCCCAATTACTTCGATACAATCGGGTTTCAGAATCAAATCCAATCATAAAACTTGGAACCCGGAACCCGTTTGAACCAAATATTTTGTAATAGAAAAGAGAGAAAAAATTATTCAAATATAGTTAAGGGTATATTGCTGCTTCTTTGTGTTTTCCAAATTTCAAAATGTACCCTACAAATAATCTAAATTTCTATGAATTATATCGTAGAGCTAGGGATAAGTGCCAAACCCTTTTCCTTACACATGCACTTTTGAATTGCAGAAATACTAATGCACACATAACTTCATGCTCTTACACAAATAAATAATGGAAAAATCAGACCATAAATTGATAGGCTACTTTCGAGACACCTACTAGAGCAAATACCCCATACTTGATTTCTAAGAACTGAACCCAATGCATCCAATTTTGACAGCTTGGCCTAGAGCTCGCCCTAGCTGTTATGGGAGAGAGGTGCAGTTAAGAAGAGAGGGAGGAGAGAAGAACATTATCTCATGGAAAATTTAAGGAACAGCTCCAAAACCAACATAAAAATATATGCCCATACAATATCTGCAAGCTCGTTAACATTTAAAAAAAAAGGTTTTCCATCACTAAGGAACATTCCACAAGCGAAGAGAAAAAGAGCAAAAATGATAATGACATAATCTATCTGCAGGGAAACCTATTTTTTTGCACTGTCTTCTTGCTTCATCTTCTTCTCCCACCTACGCTTCTTGTAGGCCAGCAGCATCTCTGGCATTTTCTCCATCAATTTGGCAGTGTTGGCCCTTTTTTCCGCAGCTATCCTGTCACACTTATGCCCTTTCCTCTTGGTTCTCATTTCCTTCTTCTCTGGGTCATATGGCCAATCTTCCCCAGCAAGGAGAACTTCCTTGCGAAGTCTAGCACGACGCCGAGCACTAATGCCGAGTTGCTTCCATGCCCCTAGCTCCCAGTAACCCCAGACACCCTTTGATAACTCATCTTTGTATTTTGTCAATTTCTCCCGCCACGGGTACTGGTACTCCCCAACTGTTTTTGCCGCAGATTTCACGGCTTTGCCTGCCATTTAATTTGATTCAAAAGGGTCTCTGCAAAAACATACACAAAAAGAAGAAAGCAATTATTTGTATATTTACAAGCTCAATTCCAAAGAAGTCTGTCCCGACTACTTGAATAGATATACCAGTACGCATAGGGAAAGAAACGCGACAGAGAACCATATCCAGCAAATGTTAACTTCTGTGATAAATTGAGTTGCTCATTTTCAAATATTTTCTGGTGCTAGATACTAGGGCATTTCAGGAGCCTTCTCTCACTAGTAATAAGGCTTGCCAAAGCATTGGATAGATCCATCAGAGGAAAAAAGTTCAAAACTAAACTGGAGTTGGAGTCAACATTCTTTATTTCCTAACTTCTACTCCCAACAAAATCAGCATAAAGAGTAGAAGGTCCGATTGGGTAAGCTCTACAATGCTTATAATATTCAAGATGATGGCAGTAACAGATGATGCATATAGAATCAATAATTGTTGCCAACTTGCTTCTTTTTATGTTAGAAAAAAATGTAGGCAACAAATTCCAACTTTTTCTTTTAATGGAAATTACTCATTACGGCGATAAACATTAGGAAACACCTCATGGAGTTTCACAACCAAAAGAGGTTGGCACATGTAGGAGGCCAATACCATCTAAAAGTGGATTTTCAGCTGAAAATGTAATTTCAAATGGCCTAAAAAACAACTCATACAAAGTTGTGACAAGGATAAGATGTCTCTAGTCAGTTCACAACTTCTCTCTATACACTTTTTCATCTTACTAGAAAATTATTCAACATTATACAAACTTAAATCAACATAATTCTTGCCCAACTACTTAAATTGATGTAGCAATAATCCCATGGACATAAATGATTTAAAGAGAAAAAGGATTTTATCCTTGGGTGTTTGAACTCGCTGGGTTGAATTTGAGGTTTCCAGAAGGATTGGACAGATCCATCGATGGGCAAGACTTCAAAAATTAAATTGGACTAGGAGAAAACATTCGTACTGTCCATGCTTTTTGCTCTCAAAACAACCAGCATATTAGAAATGAATGGAATAAAAAAGAAAGTACATCCCGGAATTTAAATTGCACTAGTACCATTAAGTACCATCTCATACATTAGCATTAACACGATCCCACATTGAAACCTCGCTACCTAACCATAAACACATCCAGTGCTCATTCTATCCTCCATCTCTTCCCCCAGTCCTGGTACAAGTCTGTGCTCATCAACCCACATCACACACATACGCACATACAAAATTGTGGTGGTATCCACCAAGCCAAAATCATGATATGAAAAAAAAAACAGCTCGACAGATTATGCAGAGAAGCAAAATCAGATGGAAAACCCATATATACAAATGAAAATGGAATTCTCCTTTTAAAAAATTTAGCCCCAACTTATATTTCCAAGAAAAATAAAAGCAAAGCCAAGAAAAATAAAGGAAAAAGAAAGGGGGAGAAAAGATGAAGAAGAAGAACCTTATCGGTGGCTGAAGTTGAGGGTGGCGTCAGATTGAGGAGCAGCAACCTTGCTGCATGGTGGCAGAGGGTTGTGTTGTGTGAAGGAGAAGAGAGGAGAGAGAGGGTAGTGTTATTTGATAATAGGATTCAAGCACAATTCTAAAAGTCAGAAATGGGGTCTGTGATATGTGCTTACGGAACCAAAAAAAGGAGGGGGGGAAGCTCCTACATATGCGGGGTTCAAGGAAGAGGTAGACCACAATGGATCTATAGTATGCATTCTTACCTTGCATTTATGGGAGAGGCTGTTTCCATGCCTCGAACATGTGACCTCTAGGTCACATTACAACAACTCTTATCATTGCACCAAGGCTCCCCCTTCAAGGATAGTTTTCAAAACGAGATTTAAATTGTGAACTAAAATAACAATCATTTTCAACAGCAGGATCCCACACAGATTCTAAAAATTTGTCGGTAGGAATATGCATTTACAATATATAAAAAATATAATAAAGATGAAATATATTGATGAATTTTCAATGATCAGGTGTCCTAATATATACACACACATTTATGAACATATGAAATAATGAAAGTATGCACTTCTTAGAAACATAAGTTAAAATATAATTTGCCCTGAAGTATCAAAACTTCAAAATATGTCCACACCCTAAAATTTTCCACATCCAAATAAAGCAAATCTTGAGGATAATCAAACAAATGAGACTTTGTCATACTTCCGAACTTTTAGGAACATGTTTACGAACCTTAAATTTTCAAAAACTTAAAAAGAGGGATAGAAGTTGATGAATATAGAAACATGCAGTATGTAATCAATTCTAGTTTACTTTGATTCAATTACCAAAGTTAAACCATTAGGCTAGTGAACCAAATTAGATCGTGAAATTTAAATCGAGAATTGTACACTCTTGTCTATAATGGTATTGATGCTACAACTTCAATTGTATAGGGTTACTTAGAATCAAGTTTTAAGGGCAAGGTTATACTTCCACCAAAAAAGGATAACAGGTGGTTTAAGGCATCCATATCCATAGGGTTTACAGATTCTGTGTAGGTGCAGTGTCCCCTCCCAACGTCTTGAAGCCAAAGGTACGGCATTGGCATGATGACATCGAGGAAACACCATGACAGAAATATCAACTGAAGATGCAAGCTAAACATGCCCATTATGCTCCTTAGAAATCATGGGAGCTACCAAATCTATGCTACACCTATTGCTTGAACTAACAAGAAGAAGAAAAAGAAGCCTCGAGTCCCACCAAGTGAGGTCAGCTATATGAATTCTTTTCCACCAATTCACATGGTCAAGGGCAGTTTCCTCAACTAACTTAAGAGCTCTTAAATCCTTCCTCATAACTTCATTTCAAGTTATTTTAGATCTACCCCTACCACTTCTAGTACTATTAACAATAACTAGCTAGCTCCTCCTCAATGGTGCATTACTTGGCCTTCATTTTAAATGTCCAAACCATCTAAGCCGCTCCACCTTTATCTTATCTTCTACTAGTGCTATTCCTAACTCATCGCGACTACGTTCATTCCCCTTAACTTATCCTTTAATGTTTAACCACTCATCCATATTAGCATAAGAATTTCGGCAACTTTTACTTTTTGAAATATGTTGTTTCTTAGTTGCCCAACATTCAATTTTCCTTTCAATTTTAACAGCATCCTATGATCACAGCACGCTCAAAGCACACCTCCATTTTAGCTAACCCACTTTAACTCTATGTACTACATCCTCTCTAATTTCTCCTTTTGCTTGCATAATTGATCCCAGATATTGAAGACTAGTTTCGTTGATTCCTTGATTATCAAGATTAATCTTTATCTTCAATATTCCTCAGAAATTACATTTCATATGTTCTGTTTTTTTTTCTACTTATCCTAAAACCTCTCGATTTCTAAGGTTGTTCTCCAAAGTTCTAGCTTAAATTTTACCTGCCCCTATTTTCATCGATCAAAACAACATCACCGATCATTTGATTTCTCATCACCCAAATACCTCACAAATATCTTTCACTTACTGATATTGAATAGTTTGGCAACGCCACCACCGATCATTTGATTTTTTTAACTAATCAAACACGTAGTCAATCTGATTTGGTATTTTTCCTCCATGAGGGTTTTCCTGGAAGACTAATTCTAGCAAAGGATTCCTATGCAAGCAAATATGATTTTCAGGTCAGTCAAACAACAATATTGCATCCTACGAAATTTATAACCAAAAGCCGAACCAAATTTTTTCGGTGGCAAGATTTTTAACTGAACTAAGCCAAACTAGTTTCAGAACCAAACTGATGGGAGGGACTGAACTGGTTTGTGGATTGGTTATATATATATCAGACTATCAGTGTTTTCGGCATGTGAAGACACAAACAAAATGGTGAAAGGCATAAAGAGTGGAGCTCGGAGTCGGAAATACCTTCTGAGATCTCAAGCCCCCTTGAATAGAGGAGATGAAGAACACCCGTGACCCGCCGGTTCTGAAAAAAGGTGCTGCTGGTTCGAAGCGTTAAAGAAGAAGGGCCAAAGTCGTCGGACACTCGGAGGGCAGAGGGCTTCGAAGGGTCGAACTGTCAAAGAAGAAGGGTCTCTCACTCTGTTGTCTCTCGTGCGGCCACCGACTGGTTCTCTTCTCCTTCTCTGAGTCTCTGTTGGCTCAAGCTGAGGCTCAAATGAAGACGATGAGGGAGGGCTAGCCGGCTAGGGCTCTTTTCGAATGGGAATGGGAATGGCCGAAATCGAATGGGGTTGGCAATCTAGCATTAGGGCTGGCCTGGGCTGGGGACTGGGACTGGGAGTGGGACTCTGGGAGTGGGAGGGGCTCAGGGGCCGAGACTCGAGAGGGGTAGGGCGTGCCGCGTGTGGGCACTTGGGCCTTTGGGCTTTGGGAGCAGTGGGCTGTCTATAGCGAGCTGGGCAGCAGGCTTTTATGGGTTTGGGTTTATATTTAATAAGCGGGTTGGCGGATATCCGCTGGATAAACCCGACACGACCCACTAAGGGGGCGGATATGAAAATGAAAACTCATATTCAACTCATTTAGCAAACGGATGATTATGAGTCGGTTAAAACGGATCGGATACGGTTCGGATTAATGGATTTTTATCCATTTTGCCAAGTCTAGGTCTTACTTCTTACGCTTTCAAATATTAATATGAAATCGTTGAGGTGGATTGCAAATCCTTTGTGGAGGGCTCGTCCTTTACAAATAAAAGAAGTTTTTGTATTATTACATTTAACATGAATTTAAACATTTATTCCTCATCATAATAGTGGTGGTATTGTTTGATTCGTCACACGAAGCAACAATCCTACTATTACTAATTTAATAAACCTAGCTAACATCTTCAGGGTCATTAATATTATAGGCCCAATAACTAATAACTTATATAGGTTTAATTAATTAGGACAACGATGAATTATACATGTAGGATGACCTACACTACATCAATTGATTAGACTATTAAGTTAGAAACAACAAAATTTTCAATTTTATTGCATCCACATAACTCAAGATCACATTACATAGTCATATAATATGAGACTATGAATGCAACAAATAAATTCTATGATCAAAGAAGAACTTTGTTTGGGGGAATAAATTTTGAGATTTGAATTTAAATATTTATAAAATCGAATAAAATATAATATAAAATTTTATTGAGTTATTTTAACTCCACCTGTGATGCACTTAATGTCCTAATTTTTTTTCACAGACAAACGGTCCCAAGCCTAGGTAAAGGAGGAGTGTTGCATTAGGTAGCTGACAGCCAGCGTAAAATTTGTCATATCACTATGATATGAATCCTTACCGAATATTTGTTGGGGCGTCCCCTATGAGCGACGCATTGCACTTGTACCACTCGGGTATAGCGAAAAGTGGGGGAAGGTGGGCCATGTCATCGCCCCGAAGCGACATGCCGTGTCGGCGCCTAGGTACGGTGTCAAATATGCAAGGGTTTCCACATCATTCTGGACATGGGCAGGCAAAGAAGTTGGTTAAGAAAACTAGAATTAGATTAGCAACATGGAATATAGGGACACTTACAGGTAAAAGCATGGAAATTGTGGACACAATGATTAGAAGAAGAATTAATATAATTTGCCTTCAAGAAACTAAGTGGGTGGGAGAGAAAGTTAGAGAAATTGATAAATCAGGATTTAAACTTTCGTACACTAGAAAAAAAAAACATAAGAATGAAGTATGAATTATTATAGCCAATAGATTAAAAGATAGTGTTGTTGATGTAAAAAGAGTAGGAAATAGAATTATAAAAATCAAGATGGTATTAGGCCAAAAGATAATAAATATCATTAGTGTTTATGTTCCTCGAGTCAGCTTAGCAAAAATCTTAAGAAACAATTTTAGAAAGATATGGATAGTATTATACAAAGCATACCAAGGACTGAGAAAATATTTATAAGATGAGATATGAATGGAAACGTTGGAAGGGATAATAAAAGTTATGAGAGGATACATAGAGAATATGGATATGGAAACAAAAATGAGCCTGAGAAGATGATCTTAGACTTCACTATGTCATATGATTTTAGTATAATGAATACTTGCTTTAAGAAGAGAGAAGAACACTTAATAACCTTTAAAAGTAGATAAAATAGAAGTCAAATATATATATTTTTTAACTAGGGTAGTAGATCAATAATCATGCAAGGATTGTAAAGTTATTTCAGGTGAAAGTCTAACCACACAACATAAGGTCTTAGTGTTAGATATATGTATTAAAAAATGGAAGAAGAGGAATAAAATAAACTAGTGTGAGAGAACTAGGTGGTGGAACCTAAAGGGAAAAAATATAATAAAATTTAAAGATAAAATGATCAAAGATGGGGATTGGACTATAGAGGATGGGATAGATACAAATACTCTTTGGAGTAAATTAGCTAGCTCTTTTAAAAAGATAGCAAAAGAGATTTGAGGTGAATCAAGGGCAAGATTCTCGAATAGCAAAGAAAGTTGGTGATGAAATAAAGATGTCCAAAAAGTCGTAATGACAAAAATAATTTGGTATAAAACGTGGCAAAAATGTAGAAATATAGATAACTTTGAAAAGTATAAGGAGGCAAGAAAAAATGCAAAAAAGGTCATTAGTGAAGCTAAATATAGATCATTTAATAGTTTGTATGATAGATCATATATATTTAAACTTGCTAAAGCTAGAAAAAGGAAAAATAAGGACTTAAAAATGTAAAATGTAAAAAAAGTGAGGATGATATTATCCTGGTTAAGGACGAAGACATTAAAGAAAGATGGTGAAGTTACTTTAGCAAGTTGTTTAATGAAAATTAAGTAGAAGACTTAAACTTAGATTTGACAAATAAGAAAAAGACTAAAAATATGAGATATATTCGCAAAATTAGAGTTACAAAATTAAGTTTGCACTAAAAAAGATGAAAAATGGGAAAGCTATAGGATCGGATAACATCCCAATTGAAGTTTGGAAATGCTTAGGTGATAATGGAATTATATGGTTAACTAATTTATTTAATATAATTATAAAAACTAAGAAAATTTTAAATGAATGGAGGAAAAACACTTTAATACCTATATACAAAAATAAAGGAGATATTCAAAATTGTAATAACTATTGTGGAATTAAACTTATGAGTCATACGATGAATTACGGGAAATGGTAGTTGAACAAAGATTAAGGTCAAAAACGAAGGTTTCTAAAAATCAATTTGGTTTTATGCCTGGGAGATCTACCATATAATTTATATATCTTTAAAAATATTAATGGAAAAGTTAAGGGAAAAGAAGAGAGACTTGCATATGGTATTTAATGACCTATAGAAAACATATGATAAGATACCAAGGGAAGTTTTATGGTGGGTTTTGGAAAAAAAAGGGTGTACGTTGTAACGACCCAGAAAATAATGGTATTTAAATAATGAAAAGAGAGAGAAATGGAATCAGTAAAAGAAGGAGGCAGTAGACTTCGTCGACGAATGTCTTCAGGATCTAGTCGACGAGGTCTCGTTTCGTCGACAAGAAAATACCAAGAGACGGATTTGGGCTACTCTGAATTTCGTCGACAAAGGGTAGGGTTCGTCAACGAATTTACTGAATGACTCGTCGACGAGGTGACGTGTCTCGTCGACGAATCTGACCCTATAAATAGTGAAAAATCAAATTTTTATTACATTTTCAGGCTTCTCTCTCTCCTACGGACTCTCTCCCTTCTCTCTTCGATTTCGGCCCCGCCAGTCGCCGGATTGACAATCCGAAGCCACCACGACGCTCCTGGCGAAGTTCTCTGCAAGACTGTCGGAGCGGATCGTTGGTGAAACGAAGTTATAATTCATTCCAAATCCAGGGTAAGGTCTTTTATTCAGTTTTTGGCTTCCTGGCAGTTGTAGGAAATGATGTAGGCTAATAAATATTAATGTTTTGTTCTGAAATTTATGATTTTCAGGATGTTGAGCGGAGAACCCTGCGGGTGTTGGACCCGTTATAATAGGAAATTTTTAGCAGGAAACAGGTAAGGGAAATATGCTATACTAGGTTATATGAATATGTTTTCAATATGAAATTATAAATGTTCCACCAAAGTATTGTTTACAGCAGAGATTTATACAGTTTATCAAATGTGATTAATATGTTTTAAAATTATTGTGTGGCTTGAGAATATAGATATAGTATAGAAACATGTTTTACAGTATTTTCATATGTGTTTTACAAAATATATAGATAGTGAATGTATTTTACAGCAATTATAGAATACCATGATTATACAATTGATATAGATACAGTTTACAGTACCATGACATATAGTTTTACAGTTTATTACAGAAACACAATTAATATAGATACAGTTTTCTACAGCGTCATGGTTTATGCAGTTATTACAAAAACATGGTAAAACAGATAGTTGTGTAGATAGTGATGTATTTATATAGTATCAGACCCAGTCAAACCATACAATTTACAGAGCACGCTACCATAACTACATACAGTTTATAGAGTGCAACCACCTATTCAAATAATACGTGGTATAAAGGTCAATCGCATAAAACCCACAAGTAGACAGGCTCCCCATCAGATATGGGTTGAGGAGGACTGATCAGACTATGGAATATAGTGATTTATTCTTGTTTGGCCAGGCAAGGTAAACCCCGCCTACGGGCCGCACAACCCTATCATGAGGGGTTAAATCATGACACACAGTTATTCACAGTGAAATTTACAATTATTATTATGTTTATACAGCTTTACAGAAACAGAAAAGATATACATATACTAGCAGTATTTTGAATAGAAACCTAAAGTACAGAAATGTTAAGCAACAGGCAAAAGATGAAGATTATATTTCTAGTATTATGCTTTACAGATTCAGTGATACATGACTATATAGTAATAGATTTTCTCAGTATTATAGCTCAATTGCCACACACTAGTAATAATATATTTCGTCTTACTGAGCGTTGGCTCATCCCAGTATTTAATCATTTTTCAGGTGATCCAGGTAGGCGAGCAGACCAGACTCGCAGATAGAGGAGCTTCAGTACTGCCATGTCAGAGAGAGAGTGAGTATATTTTCGGAATATTTTTGTATACCCCGCACCGGTTGAGGATATTGGGGAAACAGTGATATGTGTATATTTTGGGAAACATGTTAGCACTCTGGTATTGTATTGTATATAATTATATATGGATATGTTTATTTGATTTCCGCTTCTTACTGCTTAGGTTAATGATTGGGTTCAATCCAGTATAGTATCAGAGCATGTTAAATATCATAGTATAAATATAAAAAAAACTCATTTAAATAGCAGGTCGTTACATACGTAGTAGGTATACTGATGTCATCAAGGATATATGCAATGGAGTAATGACTAATGTAAGGACTATAGATGGAAAAACTAGAGAATTTCCAATCATGATAGGTGTACATCAAGGATCTCCTCTGAGCCCTTATCTTTTTGCTTTAGTGATGGACCAACTGATTAAGAGTATTCAAAATGAGGCCCCGTGGTGTATGTTGTTTGCTAATGATATTATATTAATTGATGAAACTAAGGGCGGAGTAGAGACTGAGTTAAAATTATGGAGAAAAACTTTGGAATCTAAAGGCTTTAGGATAAGTACAAATAAGACAGAATATATGAAATATAATTTTAGTAATGATAGGAGGAATATTGGAGACAAAATTAAACTTGATGATAAAGAAATAAAAAGCTTGCAGATTTCGATAACTTGGATCTATTATGTAAGATAAGGGAGGGACAACGTATATGGTATGAACACTTGCAATGTAGGCCACATAGTGTGCCAATGAGGAAGAGTGAGTTAGTTTTTATTTTTGGGGGGGGGGGGGTAGTAGAAGGGATACGGATAGACCTAGAATAACTTTGAAGGAGATAGTGATTAAGGATTTAATAGCCCTGAATTTGTCAAAAAAAAGGGGTCCATGATTGCATAAATTGGCGGAAAAAAATTAATATAGCCGACCCCACTTAGTGGGACTTAAGGCTTGGTTTTGTTGTTGTTGTTTATTGAGTTATTTTCAAACACATAGATCCAAATCTAAGGCCCAAAATTTGTGCTTCCACATGCTACCTTAGTAAAAGCTTAAGTTGAGAGCCACTTATGTAACATCCTAATAATTTTCAATCAATAGCACGTTTTAAACTACTTCTTGTGCTTTGTTCAATGTCAATATCATCAAAAGTCTCTTCTTCATTGTTATAAATGCATTACGATAGCATATTAGAATAGCATATGACAAGTTTTTAGGCAAGATAAAATAAGAAGAAGAAGAAGAATGACAAAAAAATGCAAATTGGAGCACAGCCTATAATACTAGAGCTAGATTATCCCATAATGTAGCTACCCAGCAAATCAAATATCTTTTCTTTTTGAAATCTTAGAATAAACATATTAAATATATTACCTTCAAGATTATTGCAAACTTTAGTAGAAAGCTACTGCCACATTGGATAAATTCAACCAAAGGTGTAGGGGTAGAACAAAATAACATGTACATTTGGTATGGCTATCAATTGAGACTCTGTTACATACATTTCAATGGCAAAACACTATACTCCTCCAAGAGTAAAGAATGGTTTTGTGAAGGCAACATAAGATCTAAAGTTCTATTATCTTTAGACATGAAATGTTGTTTTTGGAGTAATTTATTCTGTTCTCAAAAAAAAAAAAAAAAGAATAGAGAGGGAGAGACAGAGAGACAAAGATGGAAGTAACCTGCAAACTCTCTTAAAAAAAGTGTGGTTAATTTGATCAATCCACACACACCATCACCAAGACCTATTATGGCATCAAACAATCATTAAATTATAAAATAGAATAAATTAGTACATAGAGGATTGAACAAGACAATCATTAAATTAAATTAGTATACAAAAGATTGAATAAAGAACTGAAAAATGAACTTAAAATGGGAAAACTGAAACACGGCAAAGAGGGCTGCCAGAGCTGGGCTCAAAAGTTCAAAAATATAGCATTATTAGCAGTTTCAGAGACAGAGTTGCACTCTTTGAAACAGAGAATCAATATGAAAATCTGATTTTGAAATTGGGACATAAGTGGTTGCCCATTAAACTCTCTCCATGCACCCACCCACTTCAATCAAATTAAAGAGTGAGTAATCCTCTGCCTATGCCTCTGCATATTTTGTCCTTTTAACGGCATTGGGTCTGTGTTGGGTTTTGTTATTATATTGCAGATTCTGGTTTGGTTTTGGGGCTATTGTGTTTTACTGCAAATGGAGATGGAGAGGTGAGAGGTGAGGTCTCATGCTATTCCTTCCTCTGTTCTCTCTCTTTGTCTAATTTCTCAAATGGGAGAAGCCTGCGAGTTGGAGAAAATGGGAAGAGGCCATTCACATTACCAGTTTATGCATTTCGCTCAATTTCTAACTCAGGGTTTCCACCAGCAGCTTGTAAGTTCATCACCATCTAACAAAGGTATGGTCTTAACCTGTGAATATTTCTATTCATGAAAAATAATGTCTCCATTTTTTGCAAGCGAATGGCTCTAGCTGATATTCTCTTCTTATTTATTGCTATGCAATATGCGTCGACAAACACCATTTCAATGAAAAATCACTTTGTTTGATGAAATTGATTGCTCATTGAAACGTATTTGGGAGCATCAATTCCACAAGCCCTAGAACGAAATGCAGGGACGGAGAGAGAGAGAGAGAGAGTGGGAAAGAGATGAAGAATTTCAAACACATACCTGAGTGCCTGCTACAAGCCGAGACAGAGGAAGGTCGGAGACGCCAACCAGAGGGGAATCCAAGCAGATCGAGGGGCTCGGACAAGGTAACTCGACACCAGGGAACGCAAATAGAAGGGGTCCGAGCTGGTTGTCAGATAGAAGAGATGTCGAGCTGGTTAAGGGCTCGGACAAGACGACCCGTCACAGGGGAGCTCGAACAGAGGGCTTGAGCGGCTCGGACGGAACAGCTGATCACAGGGGAGCTCGGACAGATGGTGCTGAGCTGGGGTCGTCAGAAGAGGCCGAACAGAGTGAGCGTGTGGGCAGGTTGGCCATTCGCAGGTCGGCTTCGCAGCTTGGGTCGTCGTGGGCCGAGACGTGGATCACGTGGCAGCTGGGCTGGGTGCTGGGCTGAGTTCCCTTAACGGCTCATTGTTGCTTACGTGTTAAGGGGCCAACTATAGTAGATCGCAGGGGGTATTCCAGAATAAGTTAGTTAGAGTTTGTTATGTATAAAGCTAGGGGTCAGTGGAATACAGGGGGAGAAAAATTGGAATCAATTTGTTTTCTGTTTCTGGAGAATGGCTCTCTCGAACCAGCCAATCTGTTCTTCTTTATTTCAATTTCCATTATAAGCATTGTAGTATTAGATTTAGTTCATCCTGTAATTTCATTCTTTTGCAAGTAATTTATTCAGTCAGGCATTACCACTTATTTGAGTTCATTACAAATTGTGTTGAGTTCATCATCCCTTCGAGTGGATTCATTACGGTGCCACGATCAGAGAGAGGGAGATGTTTGGTCTAGTTGCTGAAATCAATCGGAAACCCAAGAAGACCATTATTCACTCAGAGTCATTTAATTAGTCTAGGTTTGAAACCCTAGAATCAATCTAGAATTTCAAAATAAACTACAAGCATTCAATTGAAAATAGTGAGATTTACCTTATAAATCTTAAAATGGAAGAATGGAAAAAACAAGGAACCCTAGCTTGAAGAGAATGCAATGGGTAAATCAAGTAGGTAGAAGGTCGAAAAGGCGAGAAGGCAAGCAGATCCAGCAAGTCGAAGGTCGAACTTTGAAGGTCGAGCAGGCAAGTAGTTTAACTATCGAAGACTCGGAGGGACGAAGGCCAGTAGCTCGGATGACTGGGTGTCTAGGTGAGGACCTGCATGGGTTTTGTGGGTAGAGATCAAATAAGTGAATTGGGGAGGAGAGGAGATGGGGGTAGTGATAATCGACGGATCCACTGTGCGGCAGTTTGTGGAGGAGGAGGGTGAGTTCACGAAGAGCGTCGACGAGCAGTTCGCCGCCCTAGACCTCAACGGCGACGGCGAGCTGTTGCACTTTGAGCTTTGAAAGGCCTTCGAATCCCCAAGGCTAATAGAGACTCACTGCGATCACCCAGACACCCACCCACGAATTCATTGAACCATTTAATCCGATTAATTAATGGGTCAAAATGGGTGATTATGTAACGATATCAAAAATCTTAATATAAAATAAAATATAATAAATAGAAAAGTCAACTTGAACCCGTGGGTAGCGGGGATACCTGTCAATCACAACAGAAACCTAAGCAGCAGTAAGTGTAAAATCTCAATCATCCAACCATAAAACATAATACCACCTCCAAAATATCAAAATAACCCTCAGATTAAACAACAAAAATAATCCTGATCTTAGTACAAAATTTTACCCTCCTAGTGGGGTAATTTAATAAGCTCAACGGCAGCCACGACCCGTCGGTCTCTCAGGGTCTCCTGAAAAATTAATTAGGTTCAGGGGTGAAACACTTCTTAGTAAGGGAAAATAAACTAAATACAGTTATGTGGCAACATGAACATTTAACGCAATTATACATATACAGTACATTTCATATTTCTGTAAACATTTAACATATTGTACTGAATAATCACATACTTTCATATTTGCTAATTGAATCATATCGTATATAAAACATCTGTTATAACTAATAATACTAAAAATATACCCAAGATGAATAGCTAGCTGATGTCATGTATTACCCCCTATAACGGGTTGTGCAGTCCCAAAGCAACATCCGACAATGGTTGGCCGACTACTGCGAGTCAAAAATGTCTATAAGTACGATGGGCCCGCCACACCCTGGTCTGGACTGCTAGGTGGACGTCCACGCTATACTGAAAGTCACATCGATTACTCATCTCCTATCCCCTCTTGGGGTGGTTAGCACCAATCTTGTAACTACCAAAAAAATATTGATATTCAAAAATTAAAGAGAGAGGAAAATAGAAACAAAAACAGAAGAAGGTCGTAGACTTCGTCGACGACATTGCATTTTGAAGAATAAAAATAAATTCAAGAAATTACAAGGACTCGTCGATGAATACAAGGCTTCGTCGACGAGTGGTTAAGAAATTTCATCGACGAATACAGGGCTTTGTCGAGGAGAAAATACCGAGAGTCGGTTATGTGCTGCTCTGAATTTTGTCGACGAATACAGGGCTTCGTCGACGAAATTAATGAAGGACTCGTCGACAAGATGACGTGTCTCGTCAACGAATATGGCAGTATAAATGAAGGAAAACCGGGATTTTTATCCATTTACCGCGCCTCTCTCTCTCTCTCTCTCTTCTCTCTCTCTCTCTACGAATCCTCTCCCTTCTCTCTTCGATTCTGGGCCCGTTTCTCGCCGGATCAACGATCTAAAGCTACCACGACGCTCCTGGCGGAATTCTCTACAAGTTTGCCAGAGCGGATCGTCGAGAAAATGAAATTGGAATTCAACCCAAATTTAGGGTAAGGTCTTTTATTGAGTTTTTGACTTCCTAACAGTTATAGGAAATGATGTAGACTAATAAATACTAATATTTTGTTCTAGGACATTATGTTTTCAGGATGTTGAGTTAGGAATCCTGCGAGTATAGAGCCAGATTTTTATAGGAGCTTTTCAAAGTTAAGGTAAGGGAAATATGCTATGCTAGGAATTTTTATAAAGTTATTAGAGAATTTAGTTAAAAATATATTCATACAGTTTATTATATAATTTATCAGAATATGAGGTTTAAGATTGTGGGCCTGAGTAGATTTGCATGAGATAAAGAATTTATATAGTTTTGTGATGTATCATACTATATTGAATACACAGTTATTGATAGTACATACAATTTACATAGTTTTTCCAGTATATGGGTTTACACAGAGTATATAGATATAAATTTATATTCACAGAGAAATGTACATGCTTATATAGCTTTTTATATGAATGGTTTCATGAAACAGATATATACATATATCCATATACATGTACACAGATACTCAGAACAGTATATATATACAGTATTATAGCATGTCATGTTTTCCTATTACCATAACATACAGAACATACAGATAGTGTGTGTATATATATAATACACAGATAGATATACAGAGGTAGCATCAAGATGCTACAGATACAGTACACAGAGATACAATATTTACATTACAGAAAGATAGAGTTATGGTAATTTTGGAAACATGATGAAAATAGTAAAAGAATATATATGTATGTATGTATATAATATCAGATCCCTGAGGAAAGATACACAGACAGATACAGATTACAGAGCACGGTACCGTTGCTAGATACAGATAAAGTGCAACCACATATCTCAGATAGTATGTGGGTACCGTTAGCCGTGCTTGGAGAGTATGCAGCTCCCCAGTACACTGGATTGAGGGGGCCGGTTTGACGAGGTAGTAGTCAGTCCCGAGCTTAGGAGAGGATGCAGTTTGGCCGGACTGAGGTAGTGTAGAGTATAATGACCTATCTGGAGGGCCGATCAGATAGAGTCCCGCCTATGGGCCGCACAACCCTGTCATGAGGGGTCAAATCATGACGTACAAAGTCCCAGGGATAAAAGCACAGTTATATATATATATATACAGATTTACAGCATATGTTGGGTATAGTATGATATTACCAGTATGAAAAGTAGAAAAACAGATGGTACAATATGTTTTAAATTGTGAAAGAAAGATATGTTTTACAAATGAATTATTACATTGCAGTTCAGTTATTATTTTTTAAAAGTATCCTTAACTTAGTTGCTACACACTAGTGATAACATATTTCCACTTACTGAGCGTCGACTCACCCTATTACCTTAACATTTTTCAGGTGAACCAGTTAGGTGAGCAGATCGGGCTCGTGGATAGAGTGTAGCCCAGATCACCCTGGTTATAGGGTGAGTTTTTGACAAAATTATGTATGTTCTGGGATAGATGATACTAGAAGGGCATTTTTGTATGGTTTGTAAATTATGGATTCTGGTATTGTACAGTTTATGTATAATGGTTATATAATTTATGTTTCCGCTGTGTAGGAATGTTTATTATTTTTATTATACATATATATATATATATATTTAAAAAAAATGATAAGAATTTTGAGGTCGTTACAAATCTGATCATAGATATCTAATCTATAAGCTACGGTATCGTGCTCCTGAACTGAACTAAACTAACATCCAAGTTTTGATAACATTTAATACATGATAATATAACATCTTTTATAATTTCATAAATACGGCCTCACGCCGAACATTTCATAAATAGCCTCGTGCCTATCGTTTCATAAATACGGTATCGCGCCAAAATCATACATAAATATGGTCTCGGGCCGAAATCATACATAAATACGGTCTCACGCCAAAATCATTTCATATATGTATATCATTCTGAAAATAACCAATTTATCATGTATTTTCAACATCATAATATACTGTATTCTTTCATAATTTCTCAAAACATATTTCATTCATATCATTGTCATAACATGATATTTTTCCACGTAAAATAATAATCATGTCACACATTTGCTGTATAAAACCATACATTGTATTCTAAAATCATAGTTTTTGACATCTCATACATACATATTCATTTCAACATATTCGCATTATTTTTCCCAAATGTACTATTTCCTTCGTAATATACAGGTATAATACATGCTTTTCGGAAAGTAAATTAACTCATACATAATAATAATTTGTATGGAAAATAACTGTTTTAATTTATTCCCTTACCTGGCTACTGAGAAAAGCCTCTATAAACTCTGGTCTCATACCCGTAGGATTTCCTAATCAATACCCCAAAGTCAGGGATGATTTCCAACTTACTTTCATCAATGATACGCTCCGACAGATTTAGAGAGAACTTCCCCAGGAGTGTCATGGTGGCTTCAGATCATCGAACCGGCGAAAATCTAGCCCGAAATTGAAGAGAGAAGAGAGAGAAACCGAATGGAGAGAGAGTGTGTGAAATTTTGCTAATTTTTGACGTTTAAATCCAGGTTTTTGATATTTATATGACTGGATTCGTCAACGAGCCATGTCATCTCGTCGACGAGTCCTTTAATAATTTCGTCAACGAAACTCACTCCTTGTCGACGAAATTCAGACTGCTCAAAACCTCTCTCGGTATCTCCTTGTCAACGAATCCTGTCTTCATCGACGAAGTCCTTTTATATCCTCGTCGACGAATCCCCTGTGTTCGTTGATGAGGCCCTGATGATTTCCCTCGGTTATTCCTTCCAAAGTGCAATGTTGACTTCCTCCTTTTGTTACTGTCTCCATTTTCCACCCTCTTAATCATTATTTAAATACTATTATTCTTCGGGTCATTACATTCTCCCCTCCTTATAAAATTTCGTCCTCGAAATTTACTATTCACGTAATTTACCATACCTTAGTAGGTAAAATGGTTTACTTATTTTATTACTCACCCTCATTTATGGCGGAGGAATACCGTGGTTAGATTTCAAGTCCTGGGATATTACATATACAAAATAAAAATTTCCCCCAAAATTAAAATACCTCTTACTACTAGAATATTACATGTACCTACAAAAAAAACATTACATATTACTCACATTTCTTAATTACATCTGATCTTCCTAGAACAGTTGTGGGTATTTTTGTCAGATCTGTTCTTCGAGTTCCCAAGAAGCCTCTTCTACTGCGTGATTCCTCCATAGAACCTTTACCAGAGGAATCTTCCTATTACGTAGTTCCTGTTCTTTTCTGTCCAAAATCTGCACTGGTACCTCCTCATAGACTAACGAATCACTGAACTCTAACTCACCATAACTGATAATATGAGAAGGATCTGGGACGTATTTCCTTAACATAGATACGTGAAATATGTCGTGCATCCTGGATAGTGTAGGTGGCAAAGCTAGCCTGTAGGCCACCGGCCCCACTTTCTCTAAAATCTCAAATAGGTTGATAAACCTAGGGCTAAGTTTACCCTTCCTACCAAACTTCATAACTCCTTTTAACGGATCTAACTTCAAAAATACGTGATCACCCATATCAAACTCCAAATTCCTATGGAGATTGTCGACATAACTCTTTTGTCGGCTCTAAACTGCACTGATTCTTTCCCTGATGAGCCGAACCTTATCGTATGCCTACTGTACCAGCTCTAGTCCCACAACTTGCCGTTCACCTATCTCGTCCCAAAATAAAGGAGATCGACATCTCCTACCGTACAGTGCTTCAAATGGTGTCATGCCAATACTGGACTGATAATTGTTATTATATGCAAACTCCACCAAGGGCATGAACTGAGTCCAGCTACCCCAAAAATCTAATACACATGCATGAAGCATATCTTCTAGTATCTGTATCGTCCACTCAGTTTTTCCATCTAACTGAGGATGGAATCTCGTGCTAAATGATAACCGATACCCCAGAGCCTCCTACAAGCTCCTCCAAAATCGTGACGTGAATCGCGGGTCTCGATCTGACACAATAAATTCAAGCATCCCATGAGAACGAACTATCTCTTGAATGTAAATCTCCTCTAAACAGCTGAGTAGCTGATCTTGATAGGGAGAAAATGAGGGGACTTAGTCAATCGGTCTACTATCACCCAAATGGCATTTTGGCCATGAGATGTCGACGGCAGCCCTAAAATGAAGTTAAGGGATATATGATCACACTTCTACTCTGGGATAAATAGCGGCTGCAATTGACCCGCTGGCCTCTGGTGCTCAACTTTTACTTGCTGGCACATCAAACACTGGACTACATACTCGACAATCTCTCTCTTCATACCACTCCACCAATAAAACTCTCGTAGATCCCTATACATTTTTGTACTGCCGGGATGAACTGTATACAAGGATTTGTGAACCTCTTCTAAAATAGTCCTCCTAATGTCAGCATTAGCAGGAACACAGAGTCTGGAATGGAACCGCAAAGCTCCGTCATCTGAAATGCAGAATTCCTCTCCTTGACCACTCTGCACTCTATCCATTACCTCTACCAATTCTGGATCTTCTTTCTGGGCGGCTTTAATTATTTCCTACAGAGTAGGCTGTATCACTAGTCTGGCGATGCATACTAAAGTATTACTCTCTATCAATTCAATGTCAAGTCTCTCTAGATCCATCATGATTGGGCGTTGGATCTCCATAATTGCCAACGTCGTTCCCCAAATTTCTTGCTCAATGCATCAGCTACCATGTTTGCTTTCCCTGGGTGGTAACTCATAGTACAATCAAAATCTTTAATTAACTCTAACCACCTTCTCTGCCTCATATTCAATTCCTTCTAGGTGAAGAAATACTTTAAGCTTTTATAGTCGGAGAAAATCTCGTACTGCTCACCGTACAGATAATGCCTCCAAATTTTCAATGCATGTACCACTGCAGTTAATTCAAGATCATGGGTAGGATAGTTCTTTTCGTATTCTTTCAACTGTCTGGACGCATATGCCACTATCCTGCCATGCTGCATCAACATACAGCCAAGTCCCTTTAAGGACGCATCACTGTAAATAGTATATCTGTAACGCCTCAACCTGGGTCTTCCAGGGAGCACTGTGTCTCTCCTCCTCTACCTAGACTAGACAATAGGGGGGCGGGCCTTATCGGACTAATAACTGGCCCCACAAACCAACACGTGTTCTTTTCAATGTGTTTTTGTCCTCACTCACACACTTCCTGAACTTCACAGGAGGTCACCCATCCCAAAATTGCTCCAAGCTAAGCACGCTTAACTATGAAATTCTTATGGGAAGGCTCCCGCAAAGAAAGGTGCACCTTATTGATATGAGAAGTAACATCTAATCTTTTTAAATCTTTCATCTATGGGGTATCACATTCTCCCCCGCTTATAGAACGCAACGTCCTTGTTGCGAACCCACATTTCCAAACCCAAGTGATGTGAATCTCATCACACTTTCGACTGGGTGTTGGCTCTGATACCATTTGTAACGCCCCAACCTGGGTCTGCCAGGGAGCACTGTGTCTCTCCTCCTCCACCTAGATCAGACAATAGGGGGGCGGGCCTTATCGGACTAATGACTGGTCGCACAAACCAACACGTGTTCTTTTCAGTGTGTTTTTGTCCTCACTCACACACTTCCTGAGAAAACTTCCCAAGAGGTCACCCATCCCAAGATGGCCCAAGTCAAGCATGCTTAACTATGAATTTTTTATGAGAAGGCTCCCGAAAAGAAAGGTGCACCTTATTGATATGGGTAGTAACATCTAATCTTTTTAAGTCTTTCATCTATGGGGTATTACAATACCCCTCACCCCTAAACGGGATGATTAGTACTGGCGCTGTAACTAGCCTCTGCTTCAGTTCTTGAAAACTCTGCTTACAGCTGTCGTCCCACTCAAATCTGGCATTCTTTCTAGTCAATCATGTCAGAACTCCTGATAAAGCTGAGAATCCCTCGACAAAATGACGGTAATATCCAGCTAACCCCAAGAAACTTCTGATCTCCTAGACTTTCCTTGGTCTAGCCCAATTCACTACCACCTCAATCTTACTAGGATTATTACATCTCCTGAAATAACATGCCCCAAAAACACAACTTTTTCAAGCCAAAAGTCACATTTACTGAATTTTGCATACAGCTTCTTCTCCTGGAGCATCTGCAAAAACCTGCCTCAAATGTATCTTGTGCTCCTCATAGCTCCTCGAATAGACCAGTACATCGTAAATAAAAACAACCACAAACTGATCTAAATATGGATGAAAGATCCTATTCATAGGGGTGTACACGGTTTAATTCGGTTCGGTTATTGCCAAAATCGTCAACTGAACCGAACCTCTCGATTTTTAAAACTACTGAACCGCAACCGAACTGTATACCGTCGGTTTAAAACCAAACCAAACCGTTTATTTTATGGTTTGGTTCGGTTAATGCGGTTTTACCAAATTTTAAACTAACAAAATAAAAACATAATTAAATAAAGCCAAGTCAGGCCACGAGTTTGAGTGCAAAGCCCAGCACGAAAGAGATTAAACAGATCCAACTTCAATAAATAGGGTGAGGAAAATTTTTTCTTCCCATTTCCAACCGATGTGGGATGGCCAGAGCACCAAGATAATGTGGGCGTGACCGTGAGCGACTGGCGTGGGCGACGGGCGTGAGCGTGGGTGTTGCTGTGTGCCTGTGTGTGAGCGTGGGCATGGAGAACTGGAGATGTGGGCGTTGCTGTGTGTGTCTGTGTGAGCGTGAGCATGGGTGACTGGGCGTTGCTGTGTGTGACTGTGTCGGCGTGGAGATGTGGGGTGGGCGTTGGCGACTGGCGTGGGCGGTGGGCGACTGGGGTGGGCGGTGGGTGTGAGCGTCGCTGGTGTGGGCGTGAGCGTCGGAGACTCGAAGGGCATGGCAGTCAGCACTATGCAGTGTGCGGTGGGCGTGAGCGTCATGGAGATGTGGGTGTTGGCGACTGGCTTGGGCGGTGGGCGTGAGCATTGCTGGTGTGGGCGTGAGCGTCGGAGACTCGGAGGGCATGGCAGTCGGCACTGTGCAGTGTGCAGGTTACCAGGAGATGGAGAAGATGATGTCTAATGCCTACTGTGGTAGTAGCAGTGTAGCACTGTAGCAGGCTGCTATTGGTTCGATTCTTCCCAAGCACTCATCCTACATCGGGAAGCTTTGGTTATCATTCTCCTTTGTAAAATCCTTCCCCACTCCTTGAGAAAGTATAAGCCAATAATTTAAATTAAAAAAATAATGTAGGTATAATTTTTTTTTTCATGTACTTATAGTCAAAGTTCCCACAGATATAATTATTTTAAAATTATAATCGATTTTCGGTTTTTACGGTTCAGTTTTTGAGTGAAACCGAAACCGAAATCGAAAATCTATTTTTTATATATACAAAACCGAAACCGAAATACCGAACTGAAGCTTCAAAAGGTTCAGTTTCGGTTTGGTTCTCGATTTTTTGGTAAATTTTGTACACCCCTACCTATTCATCAAATCCATAAATATCGCAGGAGAATTTGTCAGACCAAATGGCATAACGAGGAACTCATAATGCCCATACCTGGTCCTAAAAGTCGTCTTCGATACATCTTCTGCTCTCACCTTTACCTAATGGTAGCTTGACTTGAGATCGTGTCACGCCCCAAACCCTAAAATGGGATTCAAGGGTGAAAATGTAACTAACCTATCCCTAAATCTGATAAAACATCCAAAGATACAGTACAATGGATGAGGGTCCGACCCTGTGGGGTTCCCAGGCACCCTAAACACATCCAATCACAAACATATACGCAGCGGAAAAGGGTCATCTATATACATATATGTAGTACCATACCAGAGTCTATACAAGAGCAAAACATGGCTCTATCAAAACGTACAAACGGATGCCCAAACACATCTAAAAATGGCAACCCACCAAAAATTACAGTCCTAGCACTTACCCAAGCGTTAAACGCAGTACACTGGCCACTACGCTCCCTACACTAGGACGCTAGTTCCGGTTACTCGAAGGACCTGTAAAAATGTACGTACAGTAGGGGTGAGACACCTCTCAGTAAGGAAGAACACAGGTTATATCGGTATGTGACATTTGAGTGTTATCATGATACAACATACACGCAGTTAAATACATTTCAGTACTAATTTCCACAGTGCATACACGCACCCATAAAAATACACATGATCAGCAATCACGGTGTCGTCACACCCTTTGGATCGAAGCTGACCCGCGACATACGGCGTTGGCCCGTAGCCAACTCGCGAACACGGCGCCACCGGCACATGGCTAGTCCTCGACTCCCATGGCATCGTACCGGCGCTAAATTGGTGGATTTTACACCCTTCGGCCTAATCTGTTGGAATAGGCTCAAGCCCTCGTATATAAAGCCGGACACTCTTGCTCATATGGTAGGCGGTAAAATACACTCCCTCAGATATAGAGTCGGACACTCTCAGTACTTGGAGAAATTTCGGAACCGCGTTCCTACTAGCATTTCCACATATCACACACACATGCATGCTCATATAACTAAACAAACCACACCCATTTGGTAATCTAAATCATGGTTTTCTACACAAATACAATTTAAACAAGTCAAGGCACGACTATCCCAATATCATAATATAAATCAACATATACCCTTAGTTTTTAACAAAACCAGGGATGCAGCCCGTCGCACCTTTTTCTCAAAACTGTAATAATGAAAAACACATAGTTTTCCTCATTAGATTCTCCTAAATGAGTAGTCAAAACATAAACAAAACTGTGAACCACAGTTCCACCGAGTCCAATTTCAAAAATAACTAATATAAACATAGTTCCCCTTACCTTTTCCACGAATAACAAATCCCACACTACAAGGTCCCTAAACAGTGAATTGAGTTCCAAAACCTACAAATCATAGTATAGAATATATTCACAAGACAGTTACTTACAAAACTACCAGATCAAAATTAAAAATCGAGTCTTACCTCGATTTTACGCCGAAACCCAAAAATCTCTGATATGAGATTCCGATCTGTAGAAGTTGAAGAGAATCCTTCCACAATCCTCGTGGTAACTTCAGATTTCTGATTCCATTAACGTTCGGTGAAGAAATCTAAAGAGAGAGAGAGAGTAGGGAGAGTTATAGAGAGAGAAAGAGAGATATAAGATTGAAGTTTCTTAGTGAGGAAGTAATGAAAAATCCTATTTATAACCCTTTGACCCAGCCCAATTCATTGACAAAATGGTGCCTTTGTCGACGAATCTTCCACTGATTTCGTCTACGAATCGGTGGCCTTGTCGATGAACCTGAGATCCCTAGTTTTTTGGAGACTCCTAGGCTTCTCCTCGTCAACAAGTCTCTGAATTTTGTCAATGAGAACAACAAAGGCTTCGCCTACGAAATTTGGCTTCGTCGACGAATATGCCAAATTCCCAATTTGCCCCTCTTTTATTTATTGAAACCTATTTATCATAGTTCGAGTTCTTACAATCGCCCCTCCTTACAAAAATTTCATCCTCGAAATTTGCCATACCTCATTCACAAACTTATACATACAATCGAATACACATATACACAACTCAATCAAAAACTAGCGACCACTACAGCGTAGTCCCATCATGCACGTACACATACATGCCCTCACTTATGGCGGAGAAATACCATGGTTACATATACAATTGTCTTAGGAGTTCACAATACATAGACTCCCGATGACTAACCACCTATCCCAACCCATAGTAGGATCATGTACAAGTGCTAAAAAACAACTGTGGATACTTCTGGCGTATTTCCGTTTCCAGTTCCCAAGAAGCTTCCTCAACCTCATGGTTTCGCCATAATACCTTCACTAACAGTATCTCTTTAGTACGAAACTTCTGAACTTTACGGTCCAAAACCTGAACAGGTTTCTCCTCATACTCTAAAGTATTCCCAATTTCCAACTCATCATAACTAATAACATGTAAAGGATCCAACACGTACCTCCTCAACATGGATACATGAAACACATCATGGACCCTCGAAAGTGCTGGAGGTAATGCAACTCTGTATGCTACCGAACCCACTCGCTCAAGTACCTCGAATGGTCCAATATACCTCGGGCTCAGCTTGCCCTTCCTCCCAAATCTCATCACCCCTTTCATCGGAGCGATACGCAAAAATACCTTACCTCCCACTTTGAACTCTAACTTACAGCGGTGAACATCTGTATAACTCTTCTGCCGACTCTAAGCTGATCTAATCCTCTCCCGGATCAAACCCACCTTCTCAGATGCCTGCTGTACAAGTTCAAGTCCTAACACCTGACATTCACCAACCTCATCCCAACACAAAGGAGATCGACACCTCCGACCATACAGAGCCTCGAACAGTGCCATCCCGATACTAGACTGGAAGCTATTATTATAAGCGAACTCTAAAAGTGGCATAAACTGTATCCAGCTACCACCGAAGTCTAACACACAAGCTCGCAACATATCTTCCAATATTTGAATCATCCTTTCTGACTGTCCATCAATCTGGGGGTGAAACGCTGTACTGAAAGTAAGCTTCGTCCCCAATGCCTCCTGCAAACTCGTCCAAAATCAAAAAGTAAACCTTGGATCTCGATCCAACACAATGGACACCGGTACTCCGTGCATTCTCACAACCTCATGCACATACAAATTTGCTAGCCTACTCAAAGGATAACCAACTTTCATCTGTATGAAATGAGCAAACTTCGTCAATTTATCCACGATCACCCAAATAGCATTCTGCCCGTGAAGTGCTGGTGGCAATCTGGTCACAAAATTTATGGAAATATGCTCCCATTTTCCCATTTCTACACCGAAATAAGCAAGGCTGCAACGGCCCTGCCGGCCTTTGATGTTTAGCTTTCACCTGCTTACGTCAGACACTGCTCCATGAACTGAGCATTCTACCTCTTCATACCAGACCACCAGAAGGTCTCGCGCAAGTCCCGATACATTTTTATACTACCAGGATGTACCGTATACATAGAACGATGCTCCTCCTCTAGAATCGTCCTTCTGATCTCATTATCGTTCGGAACACACAGTCTGGTCCCAAACCTTAACACACCTCCCTCAGAGATGTTAAACTCTGTAGTCAGTCCCTGCTGTACCTTTTTCATAACCTTTGCCAACTCTACATCACTAGCCTGCGCGACTTTTATACGCTCAACCAAGGTCGGTTAGACCACCAAACCAGCAAGATAAGCCTGCTAATCACCAACCACCAGTTCTATACCCGAACTCTCCAAATCCCATCTAATGTGACACTGAGTTATAAGTGCAGATACAGCCGTAGGCCCTGACTTCTGACTCAACGCATCAGCTACTACATTAGCCTTCCCCGGGTGATAACTGATCGTGCAATCGTAGTCCTTAATCAACTTTAGCCAACGCCTTTGCCTCATGTTCAACTCCTTCCGTGTGAAGAAATACCTGAGGCTCTTATGGTCAGTGAAGATCTCACATTGCACCCCGTACAGATAGTGTCGCCAAATCTTCAGTGCATATACCACAGCAGCCAATTCCAGATCATGCGTAGGGTAATTCTTCTCATGCTCTTTCAATTGCTGAGAAGCATACGCCACTACCTTACCCTGCTGCATATGTAACAACTCGAATAAAAATGGAATTTGAATAGTTAAGAGGGAGAGAAATAGAAACAGAAACAGAAGGAGGCAGTAGACTTCGTTGATGAATACAATGGTTTGTCGACGAGTGCAGAAGAAAATTCATCGAAAAATACAGGGATTCACCGACGAGAAAATACCGAGGGGGGGTTTTGGCTGCTCTAAATTTCGTCGACGAATACAGGGTCTCGTCGAGGAATCTAGCCCTATATATATCAAAAACCGATTTTTATCTTCATTTTTAAGCCATCTTTGCCCTCTCTCTCTCTCTCTCTCCCCTTCGGCTCTCTCTCTCTCTCTCATCATTTTTGGGCTAGATATACGTTGGATCGACAATCCGAAGTCACCACGACGCTCTTGGCAAAGTTCTCTACGAGTTCGTTGGAGCGGATCGTTGGGAAAACGAAGTTGGAAATCATCCTTGAGTTGAGGTAAGACTTTTTAAGCCGAATTTGGTCTTGCGATAGTTATAGGAAATGATGTACATATGAAAATACTGAGGTTTAATACTGGGAGTTTCAAGTTTCAGGGTATTGATCAGGAAATCTTACGGGGGTTAGGCTAGGATATTTTAGGGGCTTTCTCAGTAGTTAGGTAAGGGAATAAAATAAAGCAATTACTTTCCATGCAAATTATTATTAATTATGAGTAAATCTATTTTCAGAAAAGTATATGTTATACTTGTTTATTACGAATGAAATGTACGATTGGGAAAATACTATTATGATGATTAAAATGTATATGTATGCATGAGATGCCAGAAAATTATGATTTTAGAATATGAAGTATGATTTTGTACAACACCTGTGTGGCATGAATATTATTTTATGTGAAGAAATATTATGATATGTTAATGATATGAATGCAGTATGGTTTGAGAAATTATGAAAGTGTATAGTACTTTGTGATGTTGAAATGCATGATAAACTAATTATTTTCAGAATGATATGTATGATATATTCGGCACAAGGCCGTAATTATGTTATATTCGGCACGAGGCCGTAATTATGTTATATTCGGCACGAGGCCGTAACTATGCTAAATTCGGCACGAGGCTGTAATTATGTTATGTTCGGAACGAGGCCGTAATATGTTCGGCACGAAGCCGTAATGATATTATATATGTGATCATGCATTATATGTTATCACAACCCGGATGTTAGTTTAGTTCAGTTCAGGGGCTCGGTACCATAGCTTATAGATCAAATGTTTATGATCAGATTAGTGTTAACCACCCCACGAGGGGGTGGGAGATGGATAGTCGATGTGGTTTTCAGTAGAGTATGGACATCCACCTGGCAGTCCGGACCAGGGTGTGGCAGGCCCATTGTACTTACAGACATATTTGACTCGGCAGTGGTCGGCTAGCCATTGTCGGGTCCCACCTTCGGGCTGCACAACCCATCATGGGGGGTAATATATGACACCAGATAACTATTCATCTTGGGTATATTTTCAGTATTATCAGTATAACAGATGTTTACATGCGATACGATTTACCAACTATTATGAAATCATATAATTATTTAGTACGCTATGTTAAATGTCTACATATATATGAAATGTACTGTATATGTATAATTACATTAAATATTCATGTAGTCATACAACTGTATTTAGTTTATTTTCCCTTACTAAGAAGTGTCTCACCCCCGAACATTAAATGATTTTTCAGGAAATCCAGAGAGACCGGCGGGTCAGGGCCGTCGTTGAGTGGGTTTAGCTTCCCTACAAAAAGGGTAAGCTGTCACGACCTGCTTATTTTTCACATATTTTTTTTCTATAATATCAACATCAAACACCACAACTCAGCAGGTCACAATACACCTAGACTCGTGGGTACCAGGGATATAACGAAACATACAGCAGAAGCCTACGCAACAGAAAGTATAAAATTATATACACCTCATCATAATGTGCCCAATACATACCAGAGTACTATAAACACTAACTCTCAATATATATACATCCCAAAAATGGAATCTAGGGACAATTTCCACAAAAATCCTAACTGTCCCTACCAAAAACTTACCCTTCGCAGAGGGCAGATAAACCACACTAATTTTGCGGGGCTTTTCCCGCTCTCCTATCCGGGGCTCCTGAAAAGTTAATGAAATTTAGAGGTGAGACACCTCTTAGTAAGGGAAATAAACTAATACTAATGTGTGGCAACATGAGTAATTCGTGCTCAACATATATCATATATAACACATTTAGTACTGTTTCATCAAATCTGGGAAAACATATATATATATATATATATATATATAAATCAACATGGCAGAACATACTGCATTTTCATAACATAATATCTCATCTCATATCATAATAATAGTATCATAAAAACAATCCTGGTAGGTTAGCTGGCTGTTGTCATGTATTACCCCCACATGACTGGGTTGTGTGGCCCGAAGGTAGGACCTGACAATGGTTGGCCGACCACTATTAAGTCGATAGTCTAGTCTGTAGGTCCGATGGGTTTTCCTAGACTGGTCCGTACACCAGGGGCGATAACAGCACACTCCTCAAACATAACCACATCGACCTTCCAATCTTACACCACTCCGTACAGCGGAGTTAACACAAATATCATGATCACGAGGACCATGGACACATAGCAACGGTACCGTGCAAGTGCTAGCCTAAACCAAGCCAACCAGGTTCTGATATCATATACATATACTGAAACCGTGATACATAAATATCTCATTTCATTTATTTTCACATCAATCATACCATTTCACATATATATATATATATATATATATATATGTATCATGAAAATCATCGGCCCATACACCGGTATTTCACATTTTATCATAGTTCGGCCCGTACACCAGCTACACATAGCATAGCCCGTACGCTAGCAAACAGTAATCACATAGCACAGCTCCTATGCTAGCAAATCACATAGCACGACCCGTACACCGGCAAACATATCCACACACACATATATATATACAAAACATCTCGGCTCGTACGCCGGTTTTCCATCATAAAAATCCACATCATCCACATTCCCAAAAAACAACATTTCACAACCTTTTTACTCATGTCACACCGTAGATTTTCCACATATTCAACATACGATCATTTTCACACTATTTTGCAAATATAAGACATATATATATATATAATCATATACATTTTCCATAAATCAAATGATACTATATATATATATATATATATATATATATATATATATATAAGCATTTTCCAAAATAATACTAACTTAGTTTATCCCCTTACCTGATTCCTGGAAAGCCCCTAATAAAACTGCCCTGCACCCGCAGGGTTCCTAACTCAACACCTTGAAAATGAAAAATCCAAGAATTAAAGTTCAATATTTTGAAGCGTACAATATTTTCCTCAACTGCCAAAAACCCAAATATTGGGTAGAAAGTTTTCACCCAAATGCATTCAAGTTTAACACCTGAAGGGTTTCTTGACCAATACTCCAAAACTAAAAACCCCCAGTATTAAACTTCAGTATTTTCATGCGTACAACATTTCTTATAACTAGCGTAAGACCAAATATGGCTTAAAAAGTCTTACTTCAACTCTAGGATGATTTCCAACTAGCTTTCTCTCCCGATCTGCTCCAGCAGATTTGGAGAGAACTCCGCCAGAAGCGTCGTGGTGACTTCGGATCGTTGATCTGACGACTGGTGGGGCCGAAAACTTAGAGAGAAAGGAGAGAGAGCCGTAGAGAGAGAGAGAGAGAGAGAGAGGAGAGAGAGAGATTTTGAAAAAAATGATATTTCTCCCGAATTTTTCCTTCTTATAAAACAGGATTTCGTCGACGAGCCCGACCTTCGTCGACGAGTCTTTCACAAATTTCGTCGACGAGACCCTGTGTTCGTTGACAAAATTCAGGCTGCCTCAGAAACTCTCTCGGTATTTTCTCGTCGACGAAGCCCTGTGTTCGTCGACGAAATCTTCAAAGCCTTCATCGACGAATCCTCTGTATTCGTCGACGAAGCCCTGCTGACCCCCTTTCCTTTAGTCCTTCCAAAGTTCAATGTCGTCGATAGTTTCCTTCTGTTTCCGGTTTTCATATCCCTTTTCTTTCATTATTTAATTACCATTTTATTTGGGTCGTTACATAAGCGTTGAACTAGGATCAGAAGATTTTTGTTATATAATCCTAGTGCTATTTTGACTTTTTGGAAGATTGTAAATAAATACAGTATTTTGGAAATGTAAATAACTCTGGTATTATGTTTCATGGTTGCATGATTGAGATTTTATTTTACTGCTGCTTAGGTTTCCGCTGTGATTGACAGGTGTCCCCGTTACCCACTGGTTCGGGTTGATTTTTCCATTTATTATGTTATGTTTTATGTTAAGGAATTTAGGGTCGCTACAGCATAAGCACACATCCCAAACCTTTCAGAGACGCGTCGCTATAAATCACAAACCCACCATCCCCCGAAGGAATGGTCAACACTAGAGCAGTAACCAGCAGGTGCTTCAACTCCTGAAAGCACTGCTCGCAATCACTGGTCCACTCGAACTGGACTCCCTTTCTGGTCAATCGAGTTAGAGGTCCAGACAGTTTAAAGAAGCCTTCTACGAACCGACGATAGTAACTCGCTAGTCCAGAAAATTTCGAACCTCCTGCATATTCTTTGGTTTTACCCAATTGACCGCAGCTTCAATTTTGCTAGGGTCAACTGATATACCATCCCCAGTAACCACATGGCCTAAGAACGCAATCTGACTCAACCAAAATTCACATTTCTTCAATTTAGCATACAACTTCTTTTCCCGCAGAATCTGTAATACTAAACTCAAATGTTCCACATGCTCTTCTGTACTCCTCGAGTATACCAGTATGTCATCAATGAATACCACTACGAACCGATCCAGGTACTCATGGAAAACCCTATTCATCATATCCATGAACACCACCTGAGCATTCGTTAACCCAAATGGCATGACTAAGAACTCATAGTGGCCATATCTGGTTCGGAAAGCAGCCTTCGCTACATCCTCCGCTCTAACCTTCACCTGATGATACCCTGATCGCAAGTCGATCTTCGAAAAATCCCGTGTTCCCTGCAACTGGTCAAAAAGATCATCTGTACAAGATATAGGATAACGATTTTTCACAATCACCTTATTAATCTCATGGTAATTAATACACATTCGCATCGACCCGTCCTTCTTCTTCACAAATAGTACTGGAGCTCCCCAAGGCGAAACACTAGGTTGAATGAATCCCATGTCCAGTAATTCCTGCAACTGCTCCTTCAACTCTCGAAGTTTTACTGGAGCCATCTGGTATGAAGCTTTAGAGATCGGTGCCTTACCGGGCAGCAACTCTACCGTGAACTCCATCTCACGATCCGGAGGTAAACTGGGTAAATCATCTGGAAACACATCAGGGATTTCGCTAACTACATGAATGTCCTTGAGTCTTAACTCATCTCGCAGCGGTTCCTTCATACAAGCTAAGTACCCCTGACATTCGTTCAAGAGTAGCCTCCTCGCCTGTAATGCCGACAGAATCTGTGAGGCTGGACGCACACACGATCCCACGAATTCGTACTCCTGCTCCCCAGGAGGTCTGAAAACTACCACCTTCTTACGACAGTCGATCACAACATAACTGGAGAACAACCAATCCATCCCCAGAATGATATTGAACCTCAACATGTCGTATACCATAAGATTCGCCGGTAGCAGCTTCTCCTGAATTTCCACTGGGCAGTCTACCAACATCTTCCTATAGAAAGATACACTTCCAGATGGCGTAGTAACAGATAACACCGCATTCATGTCTCGGGTCTCAACCCCACACTGTCCCACAAAATTCACAGACACAAAGGAATGGGTTGCACCCGAATCAAACAAAACAAAAGCTTTATTTGAAAGCAATAATAAGGTACCTGTCACCACGTTACCTACATGCTCAGCGTTCGTTGGACTAAGAGAGTATACTCTGGTCGGAGCTGTATTCGCCTGGACAGTTCCCCAAGGTATTTGATGGCTTCCTCGGTTCCCACTGAATGCAGGCACATCTCGCCTCGGTGCACGACAGTCATAAGACATGTGGCCTGACTGGCCATAGTTGTAGCAGTTACCCCCAAATGACTAGCACTCACCCTTGTGCCATCTCTGGCATCTAGTACAACGACCACTAATCTGGCTCATCTGAGAATCCTGGCCCTCGATATTTTGGCGATAACCCGAGCCCTTGCTCCTCATCTTCCACAATCTTTGACGAGATCTGGTCTGAGAACCAGAAGGTACTGTCCTCTTCCTCGATTCCTAATCCGCCTCGTCCTCTCGGATACCAATCTCAATCATTGTGGCTTTATCCACCAACACTGAGAACTCATGGATCTGAAGCATACCCATCAGTCTGTAGATATCCTTCCTCAGACCCTTCTCGAACCTTCGAGTCTTCTCATACTCACTCGAGATCAAACATGGTGCGGTGCAAAACAAGACAGCTTTATGTATCGAGCCGCATACCCTTGCACCGTCAAACTCCCTTGAGTCAGAGCAGAAAACTCATTTGCCTTCGCAGCACGTATGGAAGCCGGAAAGTATCTATCAAAGAATACCTCCTTGAAACGGCTCCATGACATCTCCTCAGGACCACCTCTCTGCTTCTCTAATAGACTCACTGCAGTCCACCATCAACCGACCTCCCCAGATAGTTGGAAGGTGGCATAAAGGACTCGCTGCCTATCCGTGCAGTGCAGGACCTCCAAGATCCTTTTAGTTTTCTCCACCCAATCCTCTACTATCGTCGGGTTAGGTCCTTTAGAGAACGTCGGAGGATGCATGCGTGTGAACCTCTCAATGGTGCACCCCACAGCAGTAGGAGAGCGCTCGCGTCTCCTCACACTCCGCCCAATCCCCCGTAACATCTGCTTTGTCAAACCTCGAGGCACAGAAGGAGACTCATCACTCGTAGTCTCCTTGGAGCCACTTCCCAGGTTATTATCCTTGGGCTCCATTCTGAAACACAATAGGAATCTATTAGTATCCCTACAACATATACAGTTAACACAATGATCTGCACTAATCGTGTTAACTACTCCCTGCCAGGTCTAGGTCTGTCTTATCACACCGACACGAAAGTCATCAATGATCTGGCCTACTTTTACTGGAATCGTCATCCCAGTAAAAACACGGAATACCGTCGACAAATCTCGGTCTAGCAACCGAACAACCCTCAACCAACTCTACCCATATCCACATCCTATACTCTGGTATGTGCTCACAACTAAGCCTAACCAAGTCTACAAGATCTAGTAACCTGGTCAGCTTTAATACCAAGTTGTCATGCCCCGAACCCCGAAATGGGACCCAAGGGTGAAAATGTAACTAACCTGTCCCTGTATCTGATAAAACATCCAAAGATACAGCACAATGGATGAGGGTCCGACCCCGTGGGGTTCTCAGGCACCCTAAACACATCCAATCAAAAACATATACGCAGCGAAAAAAGGTCATCTATATACACATATGCAGTACCATACCAGAGTCTATACAAGAGCAGAACATGGCTCTATCTAAATGCACAAACGGGTGCCCAAACACATCTAAAAATGGCAAACCACCAAAAATTACAGTCCTAGCACTTACCCATGCGCTAAACGCAGTACACCGACCACTACGCTCCCTACACTAGGACGCTAGTTCAGGTTACTCAAAGGACCTTGTAAAAATGTACGTACAGCAGGGGTGAGACACCTCTCAATAAGGAAGAACACAGGTTATATCGGTGTGTGGCATTTGAGTGTTATCATGATACAACATAAATGTAGTTAAATGCATTCCAGTATTAATTTCCACAGTGCATACACGCACCCATACACATACACATGATCAGAAATCCCGATGTCGTCACACCCTTCGGCCTGAAGCTGGCCCGCGACATACGGCGTTGGCTCGTAGCCAACCCGCGAACACGGCGCCACCGGCACATGGCTAGTCCTTGACTCCCATGGCATCGTACCTATGCTAAATTGGTGGATCCACACCCTTTGGCCTGATTTGCCGAAATATGCTCACGCCCTCGGATATAGAGTCTGACACTCTTGCCCACATGACAGGTGGTAAAATACATGCCCTTGGATATAGAGCTGGACACTCTCAGTACCTGGACAAATTTTGGAACCGCGTTCCTATTAGCATTTCCACATATCACACACATATGCATGCTTATATAATCAAACAAACCACACCCATTTGGTATTCTAAATCATGATTTTCCACACAAATACAATTTAAACAAGTCAAGGCACGACCATCCCAATATCACAGTATAAATCAACATATACCCTCGGTTTTCAACAAAACCAGGGATGCAGCCTATCGCCCCTTTTTCCCAAAAATGTAATAATGAAAAACCCATAGTTTTCCTCGTTAAATTCCCCAAATGAGTAGCCAAAACACACACAGGATTGTGAACCACAGTTCCATCGAGTCCGATTTCAAAAATAACCAATATAAACATAGTTCCCCTTACCTTTTCCTCGAATAACGAATCCCAAACTCCAAGGTCCCTAAACAGTGAACCGAGTTTCAAAAACTATAAATCACAGTACAGAATATATTCACAAGACAGTTACCTATAAAACTATCGGATCAAAATTGAAAACCGAGCCTTACCTCGATTTTACGCCGAAACCCAAAAATTTCCGAAACGAGATTCCGATCCGTAGAAGTTAAAGAGAATCCTTCCACGATCCTCGTGGTAACTTCAGATTTTCGATTCCATCAACGATCGGTGAAGAAATCTAGAGAGAGATAGAGAGAGAGAGAGAGAGTAGGGAGAGTTCTAGAGAGAGAGATAAAATTGAAGTTTCTTAGTGAGGAAGTAATGAAAAATCCTATTTATAGCCCTTTGACCCGGCCTAATTCATCGACGAAATGGTGCCTTCGTCGACGAATATGAGATCCCCGATTTTTTTGAGACTCCTCGGCTTCTCCTCATCGACGAGTCTCTGAATTTTGTTGACGAGAACAACAAAGGCTTCGTCAACGAAATCTGGCTTCATCGACGAAATATGCCAAATTACCAATTTGCCCCTCTCTTATTTATTTAAACCCATTTATCACAGTTCGAGTTCTTACATCGATCTTAGAGTATACCCGTGTACCCTAGAGTTGGTCAAATAAATCATCTATACAGGGTAGATGATACTTGTTCTTGATAGTCACTTTATTAATTTCTCAATAGTCTATGCACATCCTCACAGACCTGTCATTCTTTTTCACAAACAGCACTGGAGCTCCCTACGGAGATACACTAGGTCGTATGAAGCCCTTATCAAGCAAATCCTGCAACTGATCTTTCAGTTCTGCCAACTCTACTGCCGCTATTCGGTACGGTGCTTTAGAGATCGACGTTGTACCTGGAAGTAGATCAATAGGGAAATCTACCTCACGATCAGGTGGTAGACCTGGTAATTCATCTTGGAACACATCCATAAATTCTTTTACCACAGCCGTATTAATAAACTTCAATTCATTTTCTAACATTTCCTTCACAAAAGCTATGAATCCCAGACCACCATTCTGGAGCAGCCTCCTTGCCTGAACAACTGAGACCATTTGAGGTAAAGATTGCACTCATGACCCTGTAAATCTGAATTCTGGTTTCCTCGGAGGTCTGAATATCACTTCTTTAGCACGACAATCTATAATAGCAGAATTAGTTGCTAGCCAATCCATGCCGAAGATGATGTCAAACCCGTGCATATCTAGTACCACCAAATCAGCAAATAAAATCTTCCCCTAAACATCAACTGGACAACCACAGAGTACCCTACTACATCTCACCACTGACCTGGTTGGTGTAGCCACTAATAGTTCAACATCTAACGATTGCGTTTCCACCCCATATAATTTAACACACCCCAAGGACACAAACGAGTGTGCGGCACTAGAATCAAAAAGTGTAATAACTTTAAATGAAAACATATTAACTGTACCTGTCACCACGTCACCGGCCACCTCAGCATCGCTCGATATCAAAGTGAAAACCCTAGCTGGGGCCATATTCCTCTGCTGGTCTCCACATGGCGCCTGGTAGCCTCCTCAAGCAGGTCTAGGAGCAGGAGCAGCACCAATCTGTGTCGGACACTCCCTTATTATATGTCCTGACTCCTCGCACCTATAGCAGATACCTCGCCCAGCATGACACTCCCCCAGGTGTCTCTTCCCACAAGATGGGCAAGCTGGAGATGGCTGCACACCTTGGAAACCGTGATTCTAGGTCTCTTATCTCTAGTCTCTATAATAGCCACCTTTCTTCCACGAAGCACAACTGACTCCCTGCTAGGAACCAGAAGGTGTGGATCTCTTTTTCTGCCTCTGCTCCTCAGCCTCCAACCGATCACCAATCTCTGCTATAGTGGCTCGGTCAACCAGCTGGGCGAAGTCCTACAACTTCAGTATCGATACCTGTTTGTATATTTCTCTCCTCAGGCCTCTTTCAAACTGTCGTACCTTCTTCACCTCATCTAGAATGATGTACGAGGCGAAGCGAGATAGATTGATGAACATCGCCGCATACTGCTGCACTGATAGCTGTCCCTGCTTTAGATTCAGGAACTCCTCAATCTTAGCCTCCCTAGACGAGGCTGGAAAATACCTGTCGAAGAATATTTCTTTAAATAGCTCCCACGTTATCTCCATAGGTACAATCCTCTATTGCTCTAATAATCCCACCGCCGACCACCATCTCTCGGCCTCTCCAATTAGTTTATATGTGACAAATAGTACCCTCTGCTCCTCCGAACACTGCAGTACTGCAAACACTTTCTCTATCTCCTGCACCCAGTTTTTAGCGACTGTAGGATCTGTTCCCCCTGAGATAGCTGGAGGATTCATCTTTATGAATTTCTTTATCGAACTACCGTGGCCTGCCGATGGAAAACCTTGTTCCCTTGAACTCCTAGCAATTTATGCCATAACCTGCTGTGCCACACTACGTAAGACGGCATCTGAATCACTACCCGCAGAGCCTGAGGGTCCAGCACCCTCATTCCCATTAGCATGGGAACTACTGCCACCAGGGTCCATCCTGAAAAGTAATTAACTTAACTCAGAACCCTCCTCTCTACACATATCATCTAACTCATATAATATATTCTCCTAATTAATTCATCTCTCCTGATCTCAATTCAAGGTTCAATCCTGCAACCTAGATACCCAACCCGATGATAGTTTACCATGACTTTCCTGAAATCGTCACCCCAGGAAAATCATACAAACCACCATGGAAGTCCTGCATTTAGACTACAAAACTAAACCTCAAGTCCCCTTATCCTATACTCTGGTATTATTACTGCTACACTCTAGAGTCTACAAAACCTAGTATCCTAGGCTCTGATACCAAACTATAACGACCTAAAAAATCTTAATATAAAATGAAATATAATAACTAGAAAAGTCAACTCAAACTCGTGGGTAGCGAGGATACCTGTCAATCACAGCGAAAACCTAAGCAGCAATAAGTGTAAAATCTCAATCATCCAACCATAAACCTCCAAAACATCAAAATAACCCTAGGATTATACAAAAAAAATATAATCCTGATCTTAGTACAAAATCTTACCCTCCTAGTGGGGTAACTTAATAAGCTCAACGACGGCCACGACCCGCTGGTCTCTCAGGGTCTCTTGAAAAATTAATTAGGTTTAGGAGTGAGACACTTCTCAGTAAGGAAAAATAAAATAAATACAGTTGTGTGGCAACATGAACATTTAACGCAATTATACATATACAGTACATTTCATATTTCTGTAAACGTTTAACATATTGTACTGAATAATCACATACTTTCATATTTGCTAATTGAATCATATCGTACATAAAACATCTATTATAACTGATAATACTGAAAATATACTCAGGATGAATAACTAGCTGATGTCATGTATTATCCCTCATGACGGGTTGTGCAGCCCGAAGGCGAGACCCGACAATGGCTAGCCGACCACTGTCAAGTCAAAAATGTCTGTAAGTACGATGGGCCTGCCACACCTTGGTCCGGACTGCCAGGTGGACGTCCACACTCTATTGAAAGTCACATCGAATATCCATCTCCCACCTCTTCGTGGGGTGGTTAGCACCAATCTGATCATGGATATCCGATCTATAAGCTACGGTACCGTGCTCCTGAACTGAACTAAACTAACATCCGGATTTTGATAACATATAATACATGATAATATAACATCTTTCATAATTTCATAAATATGATCTCGCGCCAAACATTTCATAAATACGGCCTCGTGCCGATCGTTTCATAAATACGACCTTACGTTGAAATCATTTCATATATGTATATCATTTTGAAAATAATCAATTTATCATGTATTTTCAACATCATAATATACTGTATTCTTTCATAATTTTTCAAAACATATTTCATTCATATCATTGTCATAACATGATATTTTTTCACGTAAAATAATATTCATGCCACACATTTGCTGTATAAAACCATACATTATATTCTAAAATTATAGTTTTTGACATCTCATACATACATATTCATTTCAACATATTAGTAGTATTTTTCCCAAATGTACTATTTCCTTCGTAATATACAAGTATAATACATGCTTTTCTGAAAGTAAATTTACTCATACATAATAATAATTTGTATGGAAAATAAATGTTTTAGTTTATTCCCTTACCTGACTACTGAGAAAAGCCCCTATAAATTCTGGTCTCACACCCGTAGGATTTCCTAATCAATACCCTGAAAATGAAAACTCTCAGTACTAAATTTTAGTATTTTCACGTGTATATCATTTCCTATAACTACCGTAAGACCAAATTTAGTTTAAAAAGTCTTACCTCAAGTTAGGGATGATTTCCAACTTACTTTTACCAACGATTCGTTCTGGCAAATTCAGAGAGAACTTCCCCAGGAGCGTCATGGTGGCTTCAGATCGTTGAACCGGCGAAAATCCGACCCAAAATCGAAGAGGGAAGAAGGAGAAACTGAATGGTGAGAGAGAGAGTGAAAATTTGCTAATTTTTGACGTTTAAATCCGGGTTTTTGATATTTATAGGACTGGATTCGTTGACGAGTCACGTCATTTCGTCGACGAGTTCTTTAATAATTTCGTCGATGAAACCCACTCCTCGTCGATGAAATTCAGACTGCTCAAAACCTCTCTTGATATCTCCTCGTCGACGAATCCTGTCTTCGTTGACAAGGTCCTTTTATACCCTCATCAACGAATCCCCTGTGTTCGTGGACGAGGCCGTGATGATTTCCCTCGGTTATTCCTTCCAGAGTGTAATGTCGTCGACTTCCTCCTTCTGTTATTGTCTCCATTTTCCACAATCTTAATCATTATTTAAATACTATTATTTTTTGGGTTATTACAGATCCATTTATTATCCATTAAATAAAAAGGTCGGGTATAGGTGGATAAATGGATTTGAATTAATATTGCCATGTCTAGGCCAGCATTTGGTTGTGTTTTGCTTCTCCCTTGTCCAATCTTGCGCTTGCAAATGACTTTTATGGTTGATTTACATCATATAGCAATTTTCCTCTATTAAGCATGTGTCAAGAAAGAAAAAATAAAAATAAAAATAAAAATAAAAATAAAAATAAAAATAAAAATAAAAATTTTTATTACATTTTTCCTCTACATAAAATATAATAGTTTTTATTTTCATATAATTAAAAATTTTTAAAATCAACATTAACCATAAGAAGTTAAGTTCTTGTCTATGAATTTAACATATATTTCATTAAAATTTTTTTTAAAAAAACAAACATTAATGGTGCATAAAATAGATTTAGTTTTGACTTTTTAAAAGAATATTTTAAAAAAAAAATTGATAAAAAGAAACTTTAAAATAATTACAAAAGTTGTTTCATCCCTATATAAAAAAAGAACTATTAAAAAGAAAAAAGTTAATGTTGAGTGTTGGTAAAAAGTAACTTAAATATTTGAAATGACTGAATGCTTTTATTAAATTATTTATCAAAAACTAAATTTAATATTAAAAAAATAAATTTTAGAAATTAACATATATGAATAATTTAAAATGATTGCTAAATTATTTATTAAAAAAATATTTGTATTAAACAATATCATTACCAAAATGGGCCCCTAAATTTTTTATTTGAGTTATGAAAAATGAAGAAAAAAAATATCAATGGGAGAAGGCAGGAGAGGTGACTGCATGATTTTATAAGATTAGGAGCATCTATAAATAGAATTATTTTCCAACAAATAAAGATCAGTTTTTTTTTTTTTAATTTTAAAAGCTTCAAATTCCTAAATTTTTAAAACTCTAAAAAAAATTAAAATTAACTTTTAAAAGCTTAAAAAACTATTTACCATATGATAAACCCAGCTCCAATTTTTAAAAAGGAGAAATTGTTATTAAAAAAAAAAAAAAACAAAAAGAACCAAACACACCCTTAAATTCTCACCCATTAATTTACCATATATTTTATCCCCCCCCCCCCCACCTTGAGTTTCCTTATTAACCAATTATAAATAAAATAAATTCCTGCATTTTTTTTTCCCAATCAATTTGAAAATTGGGAGAAAAAAAATGTGGCCACAGGTGTCGTCTAGCAGCAACGAAAGGGATACGGTCACCTTGTTGTTGGGGCTCCACTCGCTCTCTGGGAGCAATCCACTGCTCAAGTTCAATCATTGCAGAGCTCTGTAACATAGAAAACAGTTCTTGACTACTATCAACCATAACTGTCCATTGTCACTCTCTATCAACCCAAAATGGTGGGGCATAACCCACCTTCTTCTGGCAAAGTGCATTGAATGAATTATTTTTAAAATTTTCAATAATGTAACAACAGATAAAAAAATTTTACTCGGTAAAAATTTTGGTTAGTCCACTACCATGGCTGCCGCGCGCACAATCGCAATCCCAGCATTCAAAAACATGAGAGAGAGAGAGAGAGAGAGAGAGGGGCGTAGATTGATATGCAGAATGCAGTTCTTCCCAGTACAATTCTTCCTAGAATGTACAACCAAGCACCAAAATTTACCCACAAGCATACAATGAGGACCAAAGGGATGCCTGATACAAATTTTTGCAGCCGCGGAATCTTGGGGGAATGTTGCTTCACCTATTCCTCGCCCACCTCACACTTCCATCTCATGCGCTTCATCGCCAAAAAACGGCTTCTTCGTCCCACCGCTATGGTCAATCATACCATTCAAGTCCCCTCGTATGACATGGTGAACATGATTCTTCAAATGGAAATGTCATCTCGGGGTCATTCTGTCTCGGCCTGCCTGAATCTGCAGAGTAGCCAAAATCAGGAACACCGTAACTTAGAATTTGTTCGTGAACACTAAAATGTGAAACCTGAAGTACAATTTACAAGGAGGTATTAAACTAGAGATTGTTTGGCACATGTAGGGGCAAAACATACAAATTAAAAAAAAGAAAAGAAAAGGTGGAGTTTCCAATAGACAATCTCACCAATTCAATGTTCTAGAACTCGAGAACAAAAAAATGCCTATCCTTTCAATTTATTTTAGATAACCAAGTTAGAGGAGAAATTTTAGGAGGGTTGGCATGACAAACAAAATCTTGAACCAGAAACAACTAGTTTTTTTGTATTCAGTGGAAATACAATTGACGCAAAATTTTTTCATTGCTGGCATTCCAACTTTAAGGCTTTGTACTTTGTACAGTGAGGAACCAACAAAAAAAAAAAAAAAACAGAAAGTAAACAAAGATGAACTTTCTTTGAAAAGTGAACATTGAGTTGGTTGCTCAGGGTAAGAAAAGAAAAGAAAAGAAAGAGCAGGCTATTCCAAATACACCTCCATTTCCCCCCATCTAACAGCAAAAGGATGAATGAAAAGATCATGCAGCAACATATTATGAACTTTTTTGGCTTTTAAAACTGAAACTATCATGATGAACCTTCAGAAATAAGACATCTATCAGAGACAACAATTATTTGGCATGTTTTAAACAGAAGGCACGCCACCTTGCATATTCCCGGCTCCTAATAGCCAATTTCTTAAGGTCCCACAATCAAAGACAGATGCACAAGCCCCAACCACAAACTGTCCCCAAGTTATTGAGTGAAATATATAAATTGCCAAGGTCAATCTACCAATTATGTGCAGGATAGAAAAAGCTGTTCCATGCATTGTCTATTTGTTTTTTGGGTGAGTTGGGTTTGGGAGAGGGGATGGCATCACAAACAACCCAAAAAAAATAAGAACAATGAAAGCAAAATCTGGAAAAAGAAAAAGAAGAGTGAAAAAAATAAAAAATTGCAACCCTTCTAAACTTACCATATGGTTTGCACATCTAAGGGGTCACTGTAATTAAAATGCTAAATGAAACAAAAAGTGTCCTCCCTCAGAGAATTAAAAGAGAAAATAGAAAGCAATGACCGGACTTGAACCCATTCTCAAGGCATTACCTGAGTCATGTATGATGAGCTTTCAGCCAGGAACTTAACAAATTCTTGCTTTTTTATTTCGAAGTTGAACTTTGCATGGTCCAATAATGACTGCTCTCTTTTAATGTCTTCAATCATTTTTTCCTTTTTCCATTTCACCATCTTGACCTGGTTCTCCGTTTCGAAGTAGTTCATAGGTAGATTGGGAATTATAGAGCCTACTGCAAATCTCACATCTACGTCTTCCCTTGTATCAAATATATTAAAAGCAAACATGAAAACAAAAAGAGAGTTTGAATTGTTACTAACCAAGTGTAACTTAACCATGAAAAAGAAAAAGAAAAAGAAAAATAAAAGTGAAAGAAAAAGAAAAAGTGAGCTCAACAAAATTACTACATAGAATGCAATCCTGTAACAAGACAGTGACTTTATGTATCCATAATTCTCTACTACAAACAAATGCACTCACCTAAGTTAAATTAAGAGTACAGATCAGCTAACAATGCTCGAGCAGAGAAATTCTACCTCCAAAGTTCATAAGTCACAGAAGGGCAGAGGACAATGGTTCTAACAGTAATTAGCTCCTCTTTTAGAAGGAAAATTCAAGTTAAAAACAAAAAAGAATCCGGTTCTTGTTAATGAAAGCCAGGATAAAACTTCGTTTTGAAAATGAGTCCATTCCAGAGTTTTTTTTTTTGGAAGAAAAAACTATAACATTCATTAATTTCCATGAATCACAATTTCTGAAGAAAAGAGACTAAGCATGAAATTCCAGACACTTGTCACGGTGAAATTCTTACCGATTGCCCAGAGAGAAAATACCAGCAGCCCTAATCATCCCACCATCTAAAGAAAGGGCCCCATCACTTATACAAGGGAGAGCATGCAGCATATCTGCTCGAGTCCTGTAGACTTGCAGACGAGAGAAGAGGCTATAGAATAGGGTCTCTCTAAGGCCACAACCATTGGCTGTGAGATAGAATAAATGTGCAGCATCCACATTTATCATGTTCACAGCAAAGCCCAAAAATCCTTGTGGGCACTCCCCATTGGGTAATCTTGGCTTTAGAAGGTCAAGCCTCCTTTGTGGGTCATCAGCTACAAACTCACCAGCATACTCTCTGTCCCAACAAGAAATAAAAAATGTATCTAGAATTATCACGAGCCACAAGTCCAAATCACCAAGCAGAGAGAACATAAAAGTGCGTGCCTTAAATTTTCAAGACAAATGACAAGAAACCGGCCATCCAAAAGCTTTCCAATAGAAGCTCCAAGCCCATGAAGACCTGAGCTCTTATTTATAAAGCCATCCTTGTCATACGTTTCTAGAGCTTTCATGCCTTCAGAAGTCCTGCATACAACTGCTAGCATGGTCTGCACTCCCAAGTACTCTGAGAAGAGCCTATGGTTTTAAGTCAGAAAATGAGAAACATGTCAGCCATGATGTGGGAATCCAAGCAACAATATTTTCACACAACTTAAGTGCGACACTCCATTTCTTCACCATCTACAAGCTATTGTAGTTCAAAGAGGAGGCCATCTCTTCGAATTCTTAAACAGTGAGCCACCCTGGGATAGTTCTGGCACATAACCCAACTCAGGTCTTTCAAGGTCCCACACCCCCACATAGACCAACATCAGCTTCAATGATGAAACCAGATAGCTAATAGTCAGCGGATCATTTTTTTAGACCATCAGCATCACAATAAGCATAATATATTTCACTTTAATATATAGTATAATGTTGGCCAATAAAAAATTGGCATGTTAATAATTAGAAACAACATTTTAAGAAGCTATGGCTAACATACATTCCACAGCTCCGGAAATGATTATCAAGAAAAAATTAATGTTAAACTGACCTGCTTAGGTTGTCATCTTCGACCTTGCCAAGTGTAGCAACAATACCCAGAATATCCTTGGTTAACGGAAGATGAGAAGCCTGAGTGCTGTGACGAGTTTTTAGCTGACACAACAAGCCAGCTGCAGATTTCTCATGCCGTAAAATCTGTTCAGTTGTTTCCTCCTCACTCTGACAGTGGGAAATGTCCCTATTTTCGGTCATAGGTACACTAGAAGAATGATACTTGCCAAGAACAACTGAGAAAATACTTGTTAGCAGACAATGATAGAGCAACGCTGTCATACAAGATTGAACGAGACTTGAAGTCATCTTTTAAGTTTAATTTGAAAATAGTTGCACTTCCAAGGTGTGCAGCTTTGGCATAAGGCAACATTTAATATCTAACATGCGTACAGCAGGATGTTGTGTAGGCTGGAAATTAAAAGCAAAACCCTTTTATAATCAACAGGTTAAGCGCAGCTAACATGGACTTGGCTAAATGGCTCATAGTGCAACTTGAATTCAAAAACTAGGCACAAATTTACGGTAACATCAGCAGTACAGGTGCATAAGTGCTGAAACTATAATCTTATTACAGATTTACCAATATTAACCAATTTTGGTTTCTAAAAATGTGCAAGAGCCTGTTTAGTTGTTTAAAACAATTTCCATTTTCCATTTTTAATTTTCCAAAGAATTAAAAAAAAAATAGCTTATTTTTCATGCAGCATTTGCATTTAAAAACAGGAAAACAATAAAAAGCTTTGAAATTATTCACTTCTGGAAGATATTTTTATGTTCAATTCCATTTTTTCAAATAATTAAAAAATTCCACCTCGTTTGCAATTTTCTGAATTTGTACAGGAAAGTTGGAAAACATTTTTTTTTTAATAGAATTTTGATTTCGCATATAATTTTTAGGAAAATTGGAAAACAAGGTGAGATTTTGTGATTATTAAGAAATCAAGAAATGAAAACTGAAAACTGTTTTTCATAACTAAACAGATCCTTTATTCTCTACCTTTTTAATACAAATATTGAAAAATTAAAAATAAACTAGCATTTTTATAATTCTTTGGAAAACTAAAAATGGAAAATGAAAACTGTTTTCCACCATTAAATTCTAAGCTTTTTCATTTGCCAAGTAGTGCAAATCTAATAGTCCATTGATTTGCCATTTCTAACATCTACCACCAATAAGAAAAAGGCACACCTTGCATGTCAAGAATGGAGTCCTCCAAACTATGTTTCTGATTCTTCAGAAATTTTAGATTCTCCTCATGCTGCTTAATTCTATGTCCTAGCATTTGCAGATCGTCCTGAAGTTTCTGCATAAATGAAGAAAAGAAGTCAGTTGCACACGACAAGAACGGAATCCTCCAGTTGGTTTTTCTCAGTCCATTAATACTTGATGGATACACCATAATCTTATAAGAAATTGAAAATTTTACACATTTTTAGTACTCAAAAAGTTTTGCACTTTTTTGGATTCGAAAAATGTTTCAATTGTTTAATGACCAAAATCAGAAATGAAAGTCCATAAAATCCACTATTTTTTAAAAGAAATCATAGTCAAACAAGGCATTGAAGCAGTCCATGTTTTTAGATTAAATATTTCACAACCTTAGAAGCACAGACAATCGATTCTGCTTTGGGAAGCGCTCCATTCTGCATTTCTTCCTTAGGAATCATATAGGTATCACTTTGATCCACATGCTTCAAAGTTGATGGATCTTGGACTGATAATGCCATTGGATGAACTGACACCTGAGAAAAAAGTGATCATCATGTGTTTGCAATAATTTTGCAAATGCAAGAAATGTTGATGACGAGGAAACAAGATGCACATATCCTTGGAAAAAGTGGTTGATTCTCTCTTATTGGCCTTTTATTTTTATTGGGTCTACATATCATGCACACATGAATCAATATGGAGCACAGATATCTTATGCAATTGAAGGGTTTGACTAATTGCCCATGAGTCCATGGGAGTGTCATGTTGCAATTGGATCATCCCTCCCCAAAACTGAGCAGGTCGGAGCATCACCATCCCCTTCCCTAACTACCCACCTATTAAAATAAAATAAAAATACCTCCAGAGTAAAAACATTTCTAATTGGCATTTCATCAAACATATAATACAACACATACTACAACACTGGATATTAAGAAGAAAAAAAAAATCAATAATCGCTGCAAGAGACAAGAATAATATCAAATTATAAGAGTAGTACTTGAGTACAAGATACAAGAGACTCGCTTTCTGCTCTAGGTAAGACGTCTAGATCCAGATTCTGACATGGAAGAATTAACCAGACAGCACCATTTTCCTCATATCTAACAGAACAAACACCTTTTCATCTTTATACTCATCTTATACCAAGATTGCACACAAAAACAACCGTTTAAAAAACCAGAACCAAACACTCATTCTTCAACTATCGTTTCCCGAATTTCCTTCATCTTAGAAAACCAAATGCAGCTCCGAGCAGCTCCCGACTCTATCGCCCCGCAATTCGGCAAATTCCCTACTTACGAGCAGTTCAAGACCGCGAAAAAAAAATTAAAATTCACTTCACACGCTAAACAACAACCACACACAAAAAAAAAAAACTGCCGTACAGAGTGTAGATTCCGAAATGCAGGAACCGAAAAGACACAAACTAAACCGACAGCACAGAAACAACGAAAGAAGTATTTTCTTTTCTGAAAATCAAAGCTCCCAAGAACCCTAAAAAACCAGCCATGCATGCGAAATTCGAAACCCTAGGACACTCCGACGAGGCATACAGAGAGAGATTCCAAAATCTTGAGAGAGAACACGCACCTGATGGTTCGGTTGAAACATGGCCGCACCGAGTTTGGCTCCCCAACTACTCTCTCTCTCTCTCTCTCTAGATTTTCTCGACTGTCACACCTCAAAATAAGAACCTCACCTCTCCTGAAGTTTTCTGACATGACTCCAAACAAAAAGACTACTCTACCCCAAAATTGGAATGAGAATCTGAGGATAAAATTATAATTTTACATTTGTTAAAATATGTTAAATTACACAATTAGCCACTTGAAGTTCTAACTAATTATGTTTTGGCCCCTGGGCTTCCAATTAAATTGCAGTCTGATCCTCCTTGTCAGTATTATCAAACCAATATTAACTGTTCTACCCTAACAATGTAAGGACCAGTTTGGGGATAAAATTATAATTTTGGATTAGGCAGGGAGTGAACGCAATTGAGGACAAACTATAAGTTTGAGGATATAATTGTAATTTCAAATTCTATAAAGAATTACCTAAATTACATAGTTAGTGCTTGACGTTTATCTAATTATATTTTATTTTTAATATTTTGATGTTGACATTTTATCGGTGCATTTAAATTTGATTAAAATAAAACTTATAAACCTAATTATAAAAAGAGAAATCATCAACAAAATGTAATTTCATATAATTTGGTGTTCAAATTTGTCATCATTTAATTAACAAAAAAATATAGCATCGTTAAATCATTTATATAAAACTATTAAAACAATTCAAGAGCTCACGTCATAATAAATTAGTATATGTGAGATCTAGAATTTGTAAGGAAGTAAAAGAAAAAAAGAAGAAGAAAAAACAATTTACGACAAAATGTTATACATATAAGTGAAGAATAATTATGACTATGCATAGAGAAGAGAAGAGAGGGTTTAGAGTTTGAGTTTTGTCGTAATTTCGTTTTATTGTAGGGGTCAAAATGTGTTCGAATGACGTTCTAATTTTGTACTAACCAAATCGTGAAGAAATGTTAGTTAATTTGGTCAGAGACAATTTAGAGTTTATTTAGATATTACACAAATACCATTGGTTTATTGAATATTGAACCATCTAGAGTTTATTTTTTTATTTAAAGGTCATTAAGTGTAAACAAACACCCCCTTAGTTGCCAATTGAAGAAATTAAATACAAAAAATTAAAATACTTAAGAATTGAAGTGCAATTGAACAAAATTTTAATGACTATTTATGTTATTTACATTTTTTTTTAAAAAAAGTAAAGAACAATGACATTGAGGAGTGTTCGTACATATCATTTCTCCCAAAAGTATATTTAATATATAATCATGGATGAACGCTTATTTCATCTCAAAATATTTTTTAAAATTACACATAACTCATGATAAGATGACAGATTTTTAGTGAAGCCGACATAACTTAATAAATTGAAGTGGGGCAGGAATGCGCATAATTAACCAAAGTGAAATGTTGAATTTTTTGAATTTTGGATTTGTTCGTATGTCCTTCTATCCACTGGCAAATTTAGTTAAAGTTTAATCATTTCTTCTATTAGTTTTTCAAATATTTTCCATAAAAACTATATATTTAAACCAAAGTTGCGTTTATAACAAATTAACTTATAATAAATACAAATTATACATTATTTTCTAATGGGGTTGTTGGCTTATTGTCAAGCTCACTGTTTTTTTTGTTCACATAACAATAGATGAAAGGACGAGAAAAAAGATTAAAATCTAACAAGTAGGATTTGGAGGTTTTTAATAATTGTTATTCAAATATTCTGTCTTTTTCGTGTACACCCATCAATTCCTAATAGTCTTAGGGTGCATTTAGTTTGCCAGCGAGGTTCCGTTATGCTAAGTCTTTTGCTCATGCTTGGTCTGACGTGCATACGAAAGGAATATAACTGGATTGGAAGAGTGGCCTTGGTCGATTACTAAGGGATAGTGTTGGACTTTGCTGATTACACGTCTTTGCCTTGTGTTCATTTTTTTTTTTTTTTTGTTTTTATGAACCTTGACAAGTGTTTTCATTGGATTAAAAGTTCAATCTCATCTTTTAGGCGAACACATTCCTTTGTATCGTGTCCATGATCTTTATGTAACTTGCAAAATTTTAGTGTTTCTTTTATATGATCCCATAAGTTCCTAATAGTCTTAGGGTGCATTTAGTTCGCTAGTGAAGTTAAGTTAGGCTATCTTTTGCTCATGCTTGGTCTTACATACGAAAGGAATATAATTGGATAGGAAAAGGGGTCTTGGTCAATTACTATAGGATAGTGTTAGACTTTGCTGATTACACGTCCCTATCCTATGATAATTTTTTTTATTTTTATGAACCTTGACAAGTGTTCTCATCGGATTAAAGCTTCAATCTCATCTTTTAGGTGGACACATTTCTCTGTATCGTGTTTATGATCTATATGTAACTTGCAAAACTATAAAATGTTTCTTAAGTATAATAAGGTTTGCCTTAATGAATAAACTACATAAAACATGTAGAATTTACAAAAGAAGGAAAAAAGAAAGAAAAAGAGAAAAAAAACACTTGCACAAAAATAAAAAGTTTATAGGACTTGGCATGAAATCAATTTCAAAGAAGCATATGTTAAGAAAAGTAGATTATAGATGGAACACGATTGTAATTGAAAGAGGCTTAACCAATATAGAATATTATCGTGTCCTTAAGAGCATAAATTTGATAGTCCCTAAAACAGACTGAAATGCTTGATAGAGCTTAATTGAAAAAATGTGGTACTTTTAAATTTAATTTTTTAATTTTAGTACTTCTAACACATATTGTAGGAAGTTTCTAATAGTGGTGAATAAATTCTTTCCAACTTTAAACCTTTAACTCAAACTAATCATATTGGAGATTGTCTAAATTTCTGTCACTCAATTTGTCTTCCTAAATGCATGTCTTGTGTCTTTGCCCACCATAGCTTATCGCCTTCACCAAATATTTTAAATTTAATCACCATGTGCAAGTATAAGTAAGGAAAGACTTGATTGAAGGAACTAGATATAATTCTTTTGTTGATACAACAAATTTTTAGGGTAGGGGGGGGGGGGGTGTGGGGGAAACTTTAAAAGGAGATGACTTTTAAATTTTATTGTGAAAAGTAGTCAAATCAATAAAATTATTGGGAAAAGAGGGTTGATGGAATATCGAGGAGCATTTGACAAGATGATTCTATTTTATTTTTATACAACATACAAAGAAAAAAAAAAAGAATAAATTAGCTTCTCGCCTCAAAATTATTCTGTTGATTTTTTTTTCTATGACAAATATCTCAAAAGATTCCCTCTTGTAGTAATGCTAGAATTATTCAACCTATATTTTACATGCATTATAAATAAAAGAAGAAAATAGGGTTAAAGATTAAATTTCGTCTAAATAAAGTAAAGTTACTACAATTAAATCAAATGAGGTAGAACATGTTGGTAACCATAGTGGTCCGGGTTCAATTCCCACCGCTTGTGCTGTACATCTGCGATTTACCTCCTACTTGTTAGCTATAGGCATAGTTGACATAAGCAACATATTAGTTTGGGCAAAATATGTCTAGGATACTATTGTTAATCTGACAAAAAAAAAAAAAAACATTGCCTTTCTTGAGTTATGAAATGTTTTGCTTTACCTAAACAAATCATATTTGACAACTTATTTAGAAGTTTCCTTTGCAAATATGACAACATAAATCATATTAATACTATTATTTTTATTGAATCAAAATTTTGATCTTGGATTTTAAGAGACCTTACAGTTAGGAGAAATGAGGATTAATGTTACAATATCGATTGATGTGATATTTTGTTTTTATTTGCTGCAATAGAAGCACTCAATAACTTGCACGTCGTAAGAAATTGAAATCTTCAATACTTCAATAATCGTCTGCATCTCACATTTATTGAGAGACAAATGTAAAAAATTAATTTTATTGCTTATAAAAGATACAAAATAAAATATGTTTACATTTTGAATAATTCGTTACTACAATTCTATAAGAAGATATGTTAGGTCTTGTTGATTGTGAACTTTTTTTTTACCCAATAAACAAAGAGAAATAAACTCTACAAACATTTTGAATTCACTTATATGATATTTCAAGTGTTTGAATAAGATTTGTGCAAATTTGGAATAAACTAGATATAATTTTATATTCTATTTTGTCTAAATTCATATAAATTTAAATTCAAAATCTAAAATTTATGCTATCAAATATTAAGATAAAAATATTCTACCCATGTATTTTAAAAACGACATTATTTTCGAACAACTGAAAGATATTTTATAAGTACAAATATTTTATAGGACATGAACTTGAGACACTATGCATGTTCTTTATAGTCTATACAAATACTTTTAGCTTGTGTAAAAATAAAATAATTATTATGTAGAAATATAATGGTTAAAATAAAAAAATGGTATTCTAGGAGACATGTGAGGTTTAGAAAACATAAAATAAAAAACAAAAAAGACAGAAGTGTCGGATCAAGATGCATCCAGCAGAATCTCATCAGCCTGCGGGCCCCACTGCTGACATGGGCCCCATAATCACATAAGCATTTTAAAATTTTGAAAAAGCCCCTGCACTTTTTTTTTCGAAAAGGGGCCCATCAAAATTTCTAAATTGCTTTCTTTTTCCCTGCCTTCAGCTCTCTCCATTTCTGCCTTTGTTTGATGGCTCTCTCTATATGCTACACTTTAAGGTGTAGAGTATGAAATTTAAACTTGAGTGTGTTGAATTCCCCAAAAAATACATAAAAAAAATAAATAAATAACACAACTTTTCATACTCTTATTTTTTAAATCTAAATCTAAATTTTATTATTAAACGAAAAGAATTTGAATAGTCTTGGATTATCCACTCAACATGCTAAATGATGCTCATACTCAGCTCAAACACTGATACGTATATCTCGGATCAAATGGATTTGAAAACTTAGTCCATATGTCATGAAAATGATACATATAATGAAATTTTTTTAATAATATCCTTCTGAAAAATAGCAACACTATTTCATTCTTGGGACATCACAACATCAACAAGCACTTTTACCACCCTAATATTTATCACGACATCAACATATATTTTTATGCTATACGATACACATGTTCATGAAATCGACATGGCAAATCCATAACATTAATGTGAATGCATATAACTCGAGCAACAGAATGATAACACATTGACAATGTCCTCCGCAAGTATCTAAGCATTGAAATCTAAACTAGCCAAGAACCTGGCACATCTCAAGTACATTCACCTTCATGTTGTTTTCTTATTTTTAATGAGACAATAAGTTACCTCACCTCATCATATAGACAATTATTTTCAGAAATATAGGAAACTCCATCAAGACGCATGAACTAGAAAACAATTCCAACCACATGGGAAATAATATTAACGGGTATGGGTCTCAAGGCAACAACATGAAGATTTTATGAAATATAAAACAAAGACAAATAAATGAAAATAAAGTCATTAAAACATAATAGTACATAAATATTATGAAGTGAATAATTCTATTGTTAGTAAGGTTGTTTTTATACATAATATGCTGTAAAAAAATCTATGAAATGTAGAGATAAAAAGAACACGGTCATAGCTTAACCATAAAACAAGGAGGAAAATTCTATGAGGTGAAATTCATACTGTTGATCTGTCATTTACACACAACATCCTACTTAAAATTCAGAATTTGGTTGAGATGAAATGAAAAGGTCGAGAATTTTGACAAGTACTATGATTAAATACAGCAACGTTTGAGCTAATTACATGGCAGTTACATGACAGATAATTACATGGCAGTTACATGGCAGCAGCTAATTACATGGCAGTTATATGGCTGCAGCTAATTACATGGCAGTTACATGGTTGCAGCTAATTACATGTCAGTTACAGCTACAATACAAGAATCATGCTATAAATAGATAGGCTAATTATGGCTTGATATAATCTGACTGACATAAATGACTTAATTAAGCTGTTGTCCTTCCATAAATGAAGTTCAGACTATACATTCTGCATTCTGTCCACAAAACATCCCCCCATCCCCAAAGCAACTATTTACATGTATTTCAAAACATTGTCAAATTCTGTCCACCTAACTATTTACAGATATTCAAGAGGCAAACCAGATCACGAAGGGGTGAGAGTTGACCTATTCATGCCGAGTGGGCATTCTAGATAATAATCTCTTATCAGGGGTCCCTTCTCATCCATCATCTTCAGATACCTCTCCTTCATTTTCATGAACTTCTTCAATGTTTTTGCATGCCATTTGTTAACTTTCACTATTTCAGCTACTGTCTCTCTTAAATCTGCCCTCTTTACTTCCATTTCCTTCAGGATGTCCATGCTTTGGGAAGACACCCCCATTAAATTTTCTGACGCAACAACTGGAAACTGTATTTCCGGTTCCCTGGAGAAAAAATGCCATATTATGCTTTAGGATTTTTGACTTAACAAGTTATCACAATGCAGGCTACTATTGTCATGGTGCATCCCAATGAAACCCTCTGAATAGAAAGAATAAAACATGCAAACCCCCAGAATACTTGATCTAACATTGGTAGATCGAATAAAGAACCAATCTTGGACCATATGAATTATCAAATTAATTTGACAGCTCAAAGTGTTTTGAAGGAATAACTAGTTATGTGCACAAGTAGATTGTTGAAAACATATGATATGAAGAATTGCGGCCCCCAGTCATTGAAGATTCTCTCTTTTGGCATGTAGGTTCCCAGTAAATAGCCACATTCAGTTCATGCATCAAAAACCATGCAAGTTTTAAAGCTCAAAACGGCATTCGATTTTCAAATTAGATTTGATCAAATATTATTAGGCTTGTTCTTGATTTACTTGTTTATTTTTATTAAGGAGAAATCACAATGAAAACATTGAAAAGACTGAAACCAATGGAATTATCATTTCACACAATTGCATGTATGCTTATATAGGTCACAGTGCACATACCGATAACCAAGAGAAACAACTCCATTTTGCCTCATAATGCCCCCATCTAGGGATACAGCACCATGTCTTATAATGGCACGGGACTGTTTCATGTCTTCTCTGGTTTCATACACTTGGAGCTCACCAAGAAGACAATAAAACAAAGTCTCCCGAAGACCATGCCCTGCAGATGTTGTTGTGTGTACATGACGGATGTCCAGGTTTATCATATTAACTGCATACCCTAAGAAACCTGGTGGGGTCTTTCCAGTTGGATGGGTAGGATCAGTCAACAACAGTTTCCTCTGAGGATCATTGCCTTTAATTTCCCCATTATATGGCCTGAAAAAAAAGTTTTATGTTTGCAACTTCAAAGATTATCTATCACAATACACACATGCACGCGCGCACACAAATTGCTGAAATCCAAAATTTCCTATCTTGTGAACCAAAATTTATTTTTCCTTAATTGACTAGCTTGAAATCTCCCACAACAATCACTGATTATATTTCATAAATACAATGAAAAAACTATCAATTTTACCTTATATCTTCAAGACATATAACAAGAAACCGACCACTTATTTTTCTTCCTAATTCAGTTGCAATTGCATGAAGTGCAAATTCATGATCTACTTTTCCATTTTGTTCATACTTCTCAAGAGCACATGCAGCTGCATAGGATGTGCACACAATCGCAAGCATTTGGTCTTCACCCAAGTACTCAGCTAGTATCCTAGATACATACAAATATTGAAGGATCAGAAAATAGGGATCTCTGCAACTTTATAGTTTTCTGAAAGTGATCTAGATCTGAAGTGTGGGAAAGAGGGAGACAGAAATAGAGAAGGGTCACAAGGGATGTGTACAAAAGTTGAATAGTTGAATAGAGAAGATAACCTGCTCAGATTATTTGTTGGAACTGTTCCAAGAAGTGCAACGATATCAAGTATATCTTTCATAGAGTCATTCTCAAGATCATAGTATCGAGATTTTCTAGAAAAATTGCAGAAAACAGCAGCTGCAGAATCGCCCTTGCTCTCAATCCGCTCCATCATTGCCTCTCTCTCAAACATCAAGTCTGAATGGTTCAAAATAACAGGTTCAACAGAAGCTGCAAAATAAATAAATAAATCAACACAACATATATAATCACTTTGAGCAGACTAATCTACTTACTCATTAGAGAAAGGATGACTCTCCAATGATTTATATACGTCTCACAATGTTTGTCCAAGCTAAAAAAACCATGGGAACAATTTCATTTTTCCAGTACCCCTTTGATACACATGAGATTTGAGTGATGTGAATAGACTTCAAATGTTGGACATCACCATTTAACTCCTTAACATTCGAGGTTTATGAAGTGAAGAGTCAATATGGAATGGAGTAAGATTTTCTTCGTAACTCTTGCTGAGAAATAGCTATAACAAAAAGCTAAGAAAAACCCCAAATATCATAAAATGATATACTTTTATAGCAAAACAATGAATGGAATGTGATGCGTAACCTATTAAGACTGCCCAATATACTTGTATCCATGAGTAGATGATGTACATGCAGCATATTGTTATTGTCTTGTCCATTGTGCAATTAGGCTGAGGGATAGTCAAGATTTGTTTATAAACAAGTGGGCATACAACAGGATGATCCTTAGAATGGAAATTGTGTCGGTTAAGAATCAAGATGGCCAAGTAACTTTTAACCTCAAGTAATTTCACCTACTTGATGCATGACAATAAGAGCCATTCAAATAGGACATAAATATCCCTAATCTAATTACTTATATGTAATGCAGTAATTGATGGTCAAATACCACATAACCATCTAATTACCTATGATTTCATGCCATGTGAATTTCTCAGTTGGTTAACTTCAGAAGAATACACAATCTAATCTAAGATCTATGTATTGTGCTGTAAATGAAATGTATGCTAGAACTGAACTCAAGGTTTTCTATATTGTGCTGGTTTTATATGTTTTTTTTTTTCCATATATACCTTTAGGTCCATTTGGAACTTGGAAAATATTGGGGAAAGGAAAAGAAAATATGAAAAATTCCACCTTTTCATGTTTGGTTTCTAGGGAAAGTGAGAGAAAATAAAAGCACACCAAATCAATGAACAAGAATTTGATTTTACACGTCATTAACATTTAACTTTGCTTAATTTTTATAATTTAAAAATAATTTTTAATCTTTAGTAGTATTTGATATAGAAAAAATATACAATATAAAATGAATTTCCTTCTTATTTTGCATTCTTTTCCTTTCTCCAAACAAAACCCTCGATCAAAACAGACCCTCCAAGAAGATAGAGCAGTTAAAAAGGCATTCTATTTCCCTCTTGAATGCATAAACAGGAAACAAAGATTAACTATGCTCTGAATATGCAACAAAATTTGGAAAACATGAGTAATTTTTAAGAAATAGGTGATTGTGTCCATAATTAAGAAAAAAGGACTGAAATTCTTCAATGTCACAGTATAAATCATAGTCACTGAAAATGCACTTCAGCCAAGATAAAGAAACCCATTAGAAAACACAGATAGAGCTTCCTCTCCAAGATTCAAAGGAGAGATGAATGGAAGAAATTTATTCCTGTTGTTTTCTGCACAGATCAATTTGATGGGAATTACTAATTACTGATATAAAAAAATATAATCAGCCAGTAAATTATTATAGCGTGTGTCAACATCGATATTATTGGGTGTGCAATTTCTCCAAATTGACCAAAATCCTTTTAAACTTTAATAATATCAAATATTGCTGGATGCCAATGTTTCAAGCATCATGAAGAAAGGTAATTGGAATTGGCTAAGGAGATCCTCGATAAGGGTAGCTGAAATCAAGTCTCTGCTGAATTTTTCAGCCCAGCCCTTCCATTGAGGATTCTATTGTTTGGGAACCCATTTCTTCAGGCATTTTCACCTTCAATACAGCGTGGGATCAACTAAAGAAGAAAATCTAGTTTAAGCAAAATGTCCTAATACATGCTTTTATAAGCTGATTGGCAACTTGAAAGAGACTTCTAACCCTTGATAGGCTGCTGCCCTGTGGTAGAATTTCATCTGCTTCCTGTTTTTTTTGTCATTATTGTATTAGGGATAGAAGTCGCATTTTTTTTTTTTTTCGGCTGAGTCTACAGAAAGCATTTATCAGAATGTTATTGTCACTTAGCCTCCCTATAGTTTCACTAACTGGGATGATGAAGTTCACAGGCTCTCTTTGGGAAAGAATCCTTTAGCTGCCAGCTAGCTGGGGCTTGCTGGTGGCAGCTTCCATTTATCATGTTTGGAAAGCTAGAAATGCAGCTTAGTTTAAGAATTTTTGTATTAGTTCAGACACTGTTCATTGTTTTTCATTTTGATGTTAGGGGTAAATGTTCTGGTATTAGGAGATTTAGGAACGTCTTCTACGCTGGCGGCTGGTGTCAGCATTCCTGGCTTTTGTTTTTCTCTTTGAGCCAATATATTCCCCCTTACCTTCTAAATATACAAGGTGTAACAGTCCTGGGCCCAACTCCAGCGAGGTCTTGTCCGCTTCGGCCCACTGGCCTCACATGTTTGTCCTATAAGAGGTGCCTCGCTTAGTTGGAGCCCAAACCCTTCTTCTAAGCCTAAGATCTCCCTAGTAGTCATCCAATGTGAGACTGTGATAGACTCTCCCATCCAATCTTCAGCCTTCTCATCAGCGTGATTTTCCCTAGTACACATCAGATATGAGTTTGTGACAGGCTCTCTCATCCAATTTCTGACATCCTTGTCAGCGTGATCTCCCTAGTAAACATCTGATGTGAGACCGCGACAGACCCTCTTGTCCGATCTTTGACGTTCTCATCAAAGTCGTTTACCTCTGTGTTGGATCCACTCACATGATAGTAGCCCCAAGGTAGATCCACTCACATGATAGATTGATAGTACCCCCAGGGAGGCTCTGATACGAAATGTAACGGTCCTAGGCCCAACTCCAGTGAGGTCTGCTTTGGCCCACTGGCCTCACGAGTTTTTCCTATAAAAGGTACCTCACTTAGTTGGAGCCCAAACCGTCCTTATAAGCCCAAGATCTCCCTAATAAACATCCGATGTGGAACCGTGACACAAGGCATTGCATCTACATTTTATGAAAAATACATTTTTATAAACTGCAACAAGAATAGATAATTCAAAACCTTGCAACTCAAACATGTCTTCCTCAAGTAATGCCTTGCGGTCATCAAGCCATTTCAATCTCTCTTCCAGATCTCCAATGCGCAAACCATATTTGTTGACTTCATCATCAAGCTCCTGCATGAAGAAGTAAGTTGAGAAATGGCACAGAATCTGAAGCAATTATCACAAAATTTGATCTGAAAAAAGTGACAATATTCAAAATGGTGATAATGGTAGACATCATGTTAAAAAAACTGATGATTCTAAATCATAAATAATATTTTTTCAGGATTCTCTGAATCAATACAAAGGATCTGTTATGTGTAAGTGAATTACAATTGCGAACTTAAGACCAGAGGCAAATTGAACCTACAAGGATCACTAATGCAGCTATGATTGGTATATCTTACAATATACAAAAATGATTACTGATATTTAAGTTCTATCACCATACCTTTACATCATTCACAATGGACACCATTAAGTTATTTACACTTGTGGGATTGCATGTATCCTGGAGGAGTAAGATCTTTTCATCTGAACATTGTTGCAGAACATTTTGTTCCATTTCTGGAGCATGCACAATGACCTGCATGTAATAATTGATAATGATTGACTTATGGTTTGATCATTACAAATAGTTTAGAAATATGTTAGTACCTTGACTCTCAAATTGAGCTCTGGTTGACAAGAGTGAGCAGCTACAAGGAAGTATTCCCCTTCTGTTTGAGGGATGGGAATGGCAGGAATGATGCAACGCCCATGCCGGAATGCATATCGTATGGAATCACCTTTATCAAATAACTCTGACCTTATTGTTAGCATATGGTACTGGCCAAATTTCTCTTCATTGTGAAAAGTTTCATCAATTTCACCATCAGAATTAACAACCTCAAAGACAATATTTTCCAGTTGAGAACCAGCAAAACAATCCATACAAACCTGAAACAAAAGAAGACATTTTGAAAAAAATGGGCAACAAATAAAGAGACAATATATATATATATTAAGAAACAGTACAATGCATTACTAACCCCAGATGCAGCTCTCAACCCCCTTTTCTCTATCTGAAACTCTTGCTTGAAAATTACGATGTTCTCAAAAATTACAGAAACAGACACTGCATGGGAAAAGATTTTATATATATATGTATATAATATTTTTTTTAAAGGAAGGGAGGGGGGGGGGGGACGTTGTTCATGATCCACTCAGATATTTCAAGACAATTCTAATCCCATGATTTAAAAGACAAATGTCAATTTGGAAATTTATTTACAACAAACACCATTAATCTTGCATTATAAGTGGGAAAAGAAAATGTAGGCCAAGGAAAGATTGAAATGGAAAAAGCAATTCATGATTGTACGCACAAAATTTAGCAAAGCCATTCCATAAATAAAAACAACATATGTATTATCATCTAGTTAAAGTTTATTTTGCCCTAACAGTTACAATGCAGGTTGACCATCAATCCAAGGAACATGTTAATTGTCATCAATAAGCTTTTTGCAAATGAGTTGTTTATCAACTGCTAATTACAAGAGTCACTTTGATGACGCACAGGCACTCAAATGACATATGATGCTGCTGTGGCACGCACACAACTTACAAACTCAGGTACAAAAACCCAATTCACAAATGACTTCTATTCCAAAATTTAACCTCCTCCAAAGCCATACAGTCCATCTATATATATTTCTCAAAACTCAAAAGAAAAAACAGTTTCCTAATTTACTAAATGCAAACTTTACTGTAAGGAAACAATTTCCTAATTTACCAAATGGAAACATTACATGCATCAAATAGACCAAATCAAAAATCAAATAAATCAAAATTGGGCTGTGCGTTGTTTCTTAGATGATTAATAGTTCTTCTGGTAGTCCTTGTCCTCCATAACCATCACTCTCTAGCCATCACATTTGCAACTAGTACAAGAGCTACTAATGCTGTTTATGTACATCAAAAGGGCACTCTGCCACAATACAGTTATCAGCTAAATAACTTGAACAATATTAAATTGGATGAGCAATGAATTTTACATGCTTGAGAATGTCACAACACTCCGGGTAAAATTATCACAATGAAAAAAGGAAAACAGCATAAAACTCACAAGTTCTGTTGACAAGGATTTTTCAAACTGGTCAAACACTGATGAGTAAACTTGTACAAAACAATATAGTAGAGGAAGGGCAATTGGGAAATTCATACCATTTTTTCCATATCCTTCTGTCACTTTCAAGAGGCCACTGAGGTCAATGCATCCATTATCATTCACCTATATTGGTGAAAGCATGATAAAAGCCTTTCAATTCAAGCGACAATATTTCATTTTCAAAATTTCAATAAACAGAAGAAGAGAATCAAACCAATTAGTCAATGAACAGGATGAAGGGTGAATGAACAAGGACAGACTGCTTCAGTCTAACAACATTCATTCTTCTAGTGAGAGCAAGAGAGTGGGGGAGGGGGATTCCTCAGTCATATTTACTTCTAAATTTTTTCTATCACATCTTTTGAAAACCCATAGTCCTAATTTTTTCCCTTGGAATCACTTACTTTGTAGGGCTAAGGTTCCAGGGAAGATTCGGGATTTTGTTTGGACCATGAACCTGGAAAAAATTAACATGAATGATATGCTTCAGAGGAGAAGATCCTATGTGGCTCAGTCCTGATATGTGCTCTTCTCTCTGGCAGGGGAAGAGTGGGTGGCTCCAGGAAAGGTGAAAGACTTGCTTTCAGTTAATTTCAGGGGTTTTGGAAAGAATAGGAATGGCAGAGCTCTATGATGTGCAGCTGTTCTTTCTATCCTTTGGACCATGTGGATTGAAAGGAAAACTAGGATTTTCAGAGGTTGATCTACCTGCTCACGAATTTCATGGGATAGGGCAATTTTCATTGCCAACTTGTGGCTGCATTCTTTGGGTTTCTTCAAGGGTCTTACGCTGTCTGACCTTACTAGAGATTTTCATTGCCACCTTGTGGCTGCACTCTTTTGATGGAATTTTGGATTGCATTTTGTTTTTTTTTTTCTTTCTTTGGTATTTTTTGTTGTTTTTTGGTTTTTCCAGCTTTTCTAATTGGTTGAGAGGACTCCTTGTCCTCCAATCATGTACTCCATTTATCAGGTTTGATAAATTTGTCTTATTTTTCTATTATAACAATTTCACCTATTGTTATTAGATAGAAGAAAAAAATTTTGGGCACCGGTGGGGGTGACTTGTCAAACCTTTTCTATATAACCTCAAGGTTTGAGCTTCCCCCATTCTTATTAAATAAAGTTATAATTGTTCCCACTGCCCCAAGGGGGGACCTGTCAAAAACCCTTTTTATATAACCTTAAAAGGTTCAGTCTTCCCTCTTTCTTATGAAATAAAGCTATAATTGTTCCCACTGCCCTCAAGTCTCTTCTAATTTATATTTTTGTTGAAACTTCTGATATAGTACACACTTCACCCCTACAAGGCACAAATTCTGCATTTGGTTCATTGCAACTAGTGGCATCACTGCATATAAAGAATCTGTCATGTATATAATCTATTGGGGATGTGGCTCATATTATGAGTGGAACGCATGAACCGGAAGAAAGCACCGTGAAGCAAGAATCAAGAGAGAGATGCAGGTTGCAACCATGAAAGGCAAACTATCGAAAGTTTGGGGGTAACCATCGACGGTTTCACTTGCAGACGTCATGGATTTTCGAATCCGAAATCAGTAGAATGGGCTAATCGGAGGGATTTCCTCCGAGGGATTGCTACAGAAGTGTTTAAGATCAACCATAGGTCTTCTATACACATTAGATTGTTATATAATGATTATTATGTAACCCTAGATGAGATTAAACTTGTAAGCTTCATTGTTCATACTGAAAACAATCGCTGCTCCCGTGGACGTAGGCAAATTGCAAAACCACGTATATTCTTGTGTTTTGGTTATTGCTTTCATTGATTCTCATTGTTGAGTGGTCGCTTGTTTAGTATAGTTCATCATCGAGTGCTTGCTTGCTTGTTCCATTGATTGTTTCATGAGAGTTCGTGTGAGGTCTTCCGTTGTGCACACTCGGCACCAACAATTGGTTTTTGAGGGCTGATTGTTGAGTATAACAATTGGTATCAAACCCGGGTGATTGTTGGTGTGGTGAACAACAATTGGTATCAGAGCTATTGGTCCTCAATGATTGGGATTTCTATTGCAAGGTTCGAGGTTGGTAAGTTCGATAGAACGGGGAACTTCGGGCTTTGGCAGAGGAGGGTGAAGGACTTGCTGGTGCAGCAAGGGATGGTGAAGGGTCTATCCGGAAAGAAGCCTGAAAGCATGGAAGACGCGAGTTGGAAGGAGCTAGAAGCGAAAATTGTGTCCACTACCAAATTATATCTGGCCAATGACATGTTGTATCACGTCATGGATGAGGACTCGCCGGCAGCGGTTTGGCTGAAATTGGAGCGCTGGTACATGTCCAAGTCATTGACGAACAAGTTGTATTTTAAGAAAAAGTTATATTGGCTTAAGATAGCAGAGGGTTCGGACTTGACTTAGCACATCAACACATTTTAATCAGATCATTAGTGATCTAGGGCGAGTTGATGTGAAATTTGAGGAAGAGGACAAAGCATTGATGCTGCTGAATTCCCTGCCTACGTTGCCTACATACGAGAATCTGGTTACGATGCTAATTTGGGGGAAAGAAACCCTGGAGTTGGAGGACATCATGAGTGCATTGCTGGGGTTCTATCAGAGGAAGAAGGCCAGCAATGAGAGTTCACATGGTGAACAGCTCGCGGTGAAGAGTAATCAAGATTGTGGGAGTGGCAAGTCCTGGAGTGGATCAAGTGGTAAGGGTGTGAGATGTATGATTGCTTAACTCTTGTTGTGTAATCAGTTCCAATGAGGTCTCCACTGGACTTAAAAAAAAACAGATTTGACACTAGTGTTAGTCAGCAAAAGTTTTGCAAAATTTTATTCTCTAATTTTTTTTGGTGTCATTTTATTTTCAAACTCAAATTATTTTCTCATTTTTTATTTTTTAAGATAAAATAAGCAAATTAAACCGCCAACTTGACCCTATCAAATAGAGTGGAAAATTGACTCAAATTGAACCCAACTATATCATTAACGATTCAACTTTTAATTGACCTTTAATCAAACGGACAAGTATGGATGGTAAGATTTTTTATCACAACCAGATCCATGAACACCCCTACTCTTAGTAACACATGGTACACAAGGCTCCAATGCCATCATGATATAAAGAGGACAAGATGTATGCAGTCTCACCTCCCTCCTTGGAGGGACTGATTTCATGATTAGGACCTCAGGCCTTTAGATTTGGATGTACATCACACCATTGAGTCGAGGCTGCTCTCCTGTCCCACATATAATCTTTTACTGAATGAACTTGACTCCTTTTTTGGAGTAACCATGCTTCATTAATGGCATAAAGTAGCTGAATTTTAAAAATTATAACCCTTTATTCATTAGTTAATTTCTAAGCATAACAAATCCGACTTCATATTAACTATCACACAAATCTCTAGGGAGCAATATAAAATGAATTTTCTGCTAGACCATTTAACAAAAAATATGAAACAAAAATATATGTCTGTTATAAAAGAAGCAAGAAATAAATAGAAAAATAAATAGAGATGAAACAGAAATTTTACGTGGTTTGGATATACCTACTCCACAGGTGGATGGTATAAAAAACTTCACTATCTCGGGCAGAATTACCAGATGATTTGGGACCGAACTTGTACAAAATATCACTTCTCTCTTTATCTCTTGTACAAAAAGTCTCTCTTCACTTTATCTCTCATATTCTCTTAACTTCTCTATATATCTACTTACATGGAAACATCAAATGTGTATGTCCCAAATTAGAAGGGGAGGGTGCCCTTTTATAGGGCAATATGGATAGCTAAATATTTATTGGGGTGGAAAAACCAAAGTGGTAGAAGATGGGGTGACATACACATTTTTCATGACACTCCCCCTTGGATGTCACCCATATATATTAACTCTTATGAAGATCTTTAAGATATCTCATTAAGATGAGATGAACCAAATTCTTGAATGTTGTAGGAGGCAAAGCTTTGATGAACAAATATACTAGATTATCACTTGATCGGATCTGCTGAATATCTATATAACCATTCTTCTGGAGTTCATGTGTATAAAAGATTTGGAGAGATGTGCTTTATTCTGTTACCCTTTATGTATCCTCCTTTAGTTGAGTCATACATGCAGCATTGTCTTCATATAAAACTGTTGGAATATCCTTGATTGATTAAAGACCACAATTTGCTCGGACATGAGAAATCATTAATCTGAGTCACGCATTCTCTACTAGTTTCATGGATAGCTAGTATTTCAGAATGATTTGAAGGATGTTATTATAATTGTCTGCTTTACTGATTTCCAAGATATAGTAATTTTTTCGTAAAGAAATATATATCCAGTTTGAGATTTAGTATTGTGAGGATTCAGAATGATTTGAAGGATGTTATTATAATTGTCTGCTTTACTGATTTCCAAGATATAGTAATTTTTTCGTAAAGAAATATATATCCAGTTTGAGATTTAGTATTGTGAGGATTAGATAGATATCCAGCATCTGCATATCCTACTAGTTGAGATTTGAAATCAAATGAGTAGAATAGACCCAAATCAGATTTACCTCTCAAATAGTACAGAATGTGCTTAATTCCATTTCAATGTTGCTTTCCATTCTAATGTCGCCGAGTAGGAGCAGAGTCATATCTTACTAGTAAATTTACAGCAAATACAATGTCGGGTCTTGTATAATTGGCTAGATACATTAGAGAGTCGATAACACTTAAATATGGTACTTCCGGACCAAGTAATTCCTCCCCCTCATCATGAGGTCGAAATGGATCCTTCTTAACGTCAAGTGATCGCACCATCATTGGAGATCCCAAAGGATGAATTTTGTTCATATAGAATTGCCTTAATACCTTTTCGATATATTTAAATTGATGAACAAAAATTTCGCCATTTACATGTTCAATCTGTAAGCCAAGACAATATTTTGTCTTTCCTAAATCTTTTACCTCAATTTTTGCTATTAAATAATTAGCAGCTTTAGTAAGCTCTTCAGGAGTTCCAACTAAATTCAAATCATTAACATAAACAAAAATGACAGCAAATCTGGATTTTGATCTTTTAATAAAAACGCATGGACAAATTGGATAATTTATGAATCCCTCTTTCACAAGGTACTCACTTAATCAATTGTACCACATGCGTCCAGATTGCTTTAATCCATATAAAGAACGTTGGAGTTTTATTGAATATAAATTTCTGGGTTTTGCTTCAGGTAATTTAAATCTTTCAGGAATTTTTATATAAATTTCATTATCCAATTATCCATATAGGTATGCTGTTACTACGTCCATAAGACGCATGCTCAATTGTTCAGTGATTACTAGCCTAATTAAGAATCTGAAAGTGATTCCATTTATTACGGGAGAATATGTTTCCTCATAATCAATTTCGGGTTTCCGCGAGAAACCTTGTGCCACAAGCCTTGCTTTATATCGAGTAACTTCATTATTTTCAATTCGCTTGCACACAAATACCCATTTGTATCCAACGAGTTGAACATCTTCTGGTATCTGGACTATAGGTCTAAAAACTTCTCTTTTTTGATAAAGAGTTTAATTCTGATGTGATAGTTTCTTTCCATTTTGGCCAATCACTTCAATATTGACATTCATTTGCATATTTAGGTTCAGGATCCTCATTACTTCTAATAATGTTAGTAGCTACAGCATATGCAAATTTGTTGTTGACAATAACTTTATTTCTATCCCATATTTCTCCTGTGTAATGAATTGAGATCTCATTATTATTTTTTGGTACTTGTCCCTTTTTAAGGGATGTATCTTTAGAAGTTTTCTCTTCAGGAGATTCCTCTTCAGGAGGTTCCACAATAGAGATTTCATTTTCAAGAGAAATGGGTTTGTGAATGTCGAATGGATTATCCACCTCTGTAACCTCTTCTAGAGTGTTTACAGATTTCAATTTTCTCCTTCTGGGTGTTTTATCTTTTGCACCAATAGGCCTTCCACGCTTAATTTGCAATTTAGGTTCATTAGCCAATTACTGTCCTTCAGGGACATCAATACGCGTTGGAATATTTGTAGCAGATATATGAGATTTTAATATGACCTTGGTATTTGCAAAAGAATCTGGTAATTGATTTGCAACCCCTTGTAAATGTATAATCTTTTGAACTTCAAGTTCACTTTGATTTGTGCGAGAATCTAAATGAGATAAACTCATGGCATACCATGTGATTTCATGTTGTGCTTCAGGCACTAATTTTACTACCCTTAATGTAGGGAATACTGCTTCATCAGAATGACAATATTGAAATCGTGCTTTAAACAAATCACCTGTTAAAAGTTTAAGATATCTAATAATAGAAGGGGAATCAAAACCAACATAGATACCAAGCTTATGTTGAGGACCCATTTTAGTTCTTTGAGGAGGGGCAATAGGAACATAAACTGCACAACCAAAAGTTCTCAAATAAGAAATATCAGGTTGTTGCTCAGAAACTAATTGCATGGGTGAAAGATTATTGTAAGCAGTTGGCCTTGTACAAACTAAACATGTAATGTGAAGAATAGCATATCCCCAAACAGATAAAGACAATTTGGTTCTCATAATCATAGGTCTAGCAATGAATTGAAGTCTCTTAATAAAAGATTCAGCTAAACCATTTTGTGTATGGGTATAAGCAATAGGATGTTCAACATCTATTCCAAGTGACATGCAATAGTTATCAAAATTTTGTGTTAGCCTAACAAGACTTACGACTCTTATTTTGATGATAACAAATCAAGGTAAATTTGATATGCTTTCAAGTTGATATGTTTCAGGAATCAAAACTTAGATAGCTCAATGGAAATATGCAAACAAGAGGTTCAAACTAAAAGGATATTAAAGCTCAAAGATTTACATATTTTATGAAAGCTTGAAGGATTGAAGCTCAAAGTTTGTTTAAAGCTCAAAGAAAGGACTCAAAGCAAAAGAAAAGTACAAAGACTCCAAGAGCTGAAAGATTTAGAGTCATTAAGAGAGTCTTGATGTAAGTACTTCAAGTAAGACTCGATATAAAATGGTTGAAGTTCTTCAGGACAAGATAAAATCTAAGAAACCATTTTCTTGAAGACCTTGAAATATGATTTCTAAAATTATAAATTATGAAGGTCACAAATGAGAAGAGTTTTCAAAGTCAAAATTCAAAAAAAAAAAGAAAAAAGAAAAAACAAAGTTTTTCCAAAGCCAGGCGCCTGCTCAAACCTTCCAGGCGACTGCCCATTTAATGTCTTTTTTAAGAATTGGTAGACAAAAAGGTGCTAGGCGCCTGCTAGGTGCTTTCCAGGCGACTGCCTAGTCATCCCAAGCGCTTGCCTGTGTTTTGACAGGTGACTGCCAATGTTCTGACTTTTGATTTTGAACTGAGACAGGCAGCTACCATGTTGTGCTAGGCGATTGCCACTCAAAGAATTTTTTTTAATTACCAACGGGAAGCTTTTTAAATTTGATTCTAGGGCTTCAAATCTTTTGCAAAGTTGACCAAACACTCCAAGTCAACTTGGGGAGCAAGGAAAACTCCATAAATAGCCCCCAAGACATGAACTTTTCATTGACCTAGAAACATCTTTAGTAGTCTAAGACTCTCACGTGCTTTCAACTCTCAAAAGCATTTTTGCCAACATCTTGCTACACATTCTACTGAGTTCTTGTTGATTCTCACACCGAAATTGTGCTTTCAAAGTCTGAACCTTTCAATAAAAGGAAGATTAATTCGGTGATAAAATTTTATTGAGCTTCAATTACTTTGTATTGAATTACTTTGAAGTATATAGTGCTGATTGGTGCACTAACCTACTCTATTTGAGAGTGTCTCTTGTACACAAGTTTTCTTCTTTTGTTTCTTGTCTTGTAGACGATTCAGGGCTGTTGGATCGTTGTTACCAAGCATAGGGTTTTGTTTGGAGAGGTATCTCTGCCTGTAAAAGAGGGAAGTGTAAAAGGTTTGTTCCGTCCGGAAAGGAACAGGTATAGTGAAATCCTTAGGTGGTTTGCCTAAGGCGAGGACGTAGGCTAAGGATAAGCCGAACCTCGTAAAAACCTTGGCCTCCTTCTCTTTCCCTTACTCTCTTTTATATTTCAGCAAATATATTGACTGCGTGGATAATTTAAATTTCCTAATCATAAGAACTACGTGGTTTGGATTTTAAATAAGCTAAAGTTTAATTTGTTTTTTTAGGACTTGCCGAAACCGAAAGGGAGTACGTTGGTTGATCAATAATTTGCGAAAACCATAAGGGGGTACATTAATTGGTCAACACCCCAAAACCTATTAACTGAAGGTTTATTTGAAATCTGAAATTTGGAAAGAGTGTGAATATTATATTGTTTATCATATAGAAAGACCAAATTCATTCTTCACAGGGCTACATACAACCAAGCAGAGAATTGCCAAAAGAATTATATAGTATATCTTGATTGAACACATTGCGGTTGTTTGAAGTTTTTGTTTAACTTGTGGTTTGCGGATTGAATAAAAAAACTTAAGTTAAAAGGGAATTTAAAAGAAATTTTAATAACCCAATTCACCCCCTCTTGGGACTTTACCTTAGTTTTCAGTTTGGGATGTAAATTCACCAGCATTATCCAAACGAATTGATTTAATTGGATAATAGGGAAAAAGAACTTGTAATCTAATCAGTTGAGAAAGAAGTCTAGCAAATGCAATATTACGAGTAGAAAGTAGAGAAACATGTAACCATCTAGCATATGCATAAATTAAAACCATAAAATATCTAAATGGTCTAGATGGTGGATATATTGGTCCGCATATATCACCATGAATTCTCTGTAAGAAACTGAGAGATTCAAGACTTACTTTTAAAACAGATGGTTTAACAATTAATTTCCCTTGAGAGCAAGCAATACACATGAAATCATTTGATAAAATAATCTTCTGGTTTTTTAGTGGATGACCATGTGAATTCTTACATCTCTCGGATGTCCAAGACGATCATGCCAAAGCATAAATAACTTTGGGTTATTGCACTTTTGGTGCAAGATATTATATGATTCAACTGCTTTAATTTTTGTATAATACAATTCAGAAGATAAAGTTGACAGTTTTTCTAAAATTTGTTTCTACCTAGAAACAATATAAGTCATATAAAAAAGTTATTTACTACCTTCATTTGTATTTTCAATGTGATCCATTGAGTTTTAAATCTTTAAAGCTTAACATATTTCTTCTGGATCTACTGGAATATAAAGCTTCATCAATTTGTAATAAAATACCATTGGGTAATTTTATATTAGTTACTTCAGAGCCTTCAAACAAAATATTGTATTAACATTTGTTGAAGATATATTCAAGTAATGGAAATGTTTCCTATCTCGAAGAAATGTCAGCTAAACAAACTACTTCCAAAGACCTGTTAAATGTAAAAACATGGTAAAAAGGTGGAGTAAGTGACCAAACCGTCGACGGTTTCCTCCGGATCAGCATGCTTATAAATAAGAGTTAACTCATTTTTTTAGGGAAACTCTCTCTCTCTCTCTCTCTCTCTCTCTCTCTCTCTCTCGGGTTTTGGACTCTCTCTCTCTTTCTCTCACTCTCTTCAATTTCTCTCCAATTCTCAACTAAATTGAAGGATAAACACTGTTTCTAGGTCCTAACTCCGAGCCTTGATGTTTTAACCAGAGTGGATTCGTTGTTTGAGCATCGTAGTCACCACTCGAGGGATAAGGCAAAGGGAACAGATTATGTCAGTTATTTTTGGAGTTAACTGATTAAAATGAAACATGCGATTACAGGAATGTTATATATGATTTTCTAAATAATTTGGCATATGAAAATGATGATTTTGGGGTTTATTATATATATATATATATATATATATATATGTGTGTGTGTGTGTGTGTGTGTGTGTGTATTTGGGAAAACTAAAGTGAGTAAGGGTAATCATCTCCTTTTTCCTATAAAATCTATATAATGAGTTAAATAAAATTATGGAGATGATCATACCCCTATTTTCAACAAAGTATATTTTTCCCGGGCAGTTTATTATATTATGAATTATCACTCAAATCATGTGCCTATGGTAGTTTTAGTACTCTAGTAATGTTTTGGAGTTTTAAATGGTTTCCGCTGCTTGTATGATAGTTGTGGTATCAAAGATCTATTTAAAATAACACTCTGGACCCCAGTTGCGGGTTCAGGACTCAACTATTAGGTGTTGACTTATTTGTGGTCACAGAGACGGGAATCTTAGCGGTACGTAGATAGGTACAGAGCACGATTTTATGAGGATTACCAATAAACTTGGGACAGGGCCACTATGTGGGTGGCCTCCGGCTCTTTCTAGAGTTGGGTAAACATTTCAATGATTTCCAAAGGAGGTTGTGATAAGTATGAGTTAGCAAATTCCGAAGAGAAAATTTTTATAAGAAGGGGAGGATGTAGAGACCCGGATAATAATAATAATAATAATAAAAAAATGGAAATTTGGTTTGGTACAGGACCAAACCGTCGACGGTTTCGTCCGGGCCAGCATGCTTATAAATAAGAGTTAGCTCTCTCTCTCTCTTTCTCTCTCTCAATTTTTATGAGGGGAGGATGTAGAGACCCGCAAAATAATAATAATAATAATAATAATAAAATGAAAATTTGATTTGGTACAGGACCAAACCGTTGACGGTTTTGTAAGCTCAGGAAAAACCGTCGATCGTTTTGAATTACCGAGGCCCGTTAAATGTAAAAATGCGGTAAAAAGGTGGGGTAAATGACCAAACCGTCAGCGGTTTTAGGAAAACTGTCGAGTTAGCTCTCTTTCTCTCTAAACACCATTTCTAGGTACTAGCTCCGAGCCTCGGCGTTTTAACCGGAGTAGATTCGTCATTTGGGCATCGTAGGTGTTAGAACAGAAGAGTAGAAAAAAACAGAGAAAAAAAAAATACTGAAAAAAATGTCTTTTTAATTTACTGACTTGATGAAGAAATTACATATATAAAAAAACTACAATGCTGCAACACTTTTTACTTACTACTTAAAATGATTGGGATAAGGCCACTATTTATAGGGCAGAGTACATGGGGAATAGATGGGAAATTTTAATATTCTAGGAACTTAACAACTCATTGAATAAACCAAGAAACAAGGCAAAGAATATGACAAGTTCCTAGACTAAATAACTCACTCCTATGCTATTAATGGATGACAGTTGTATTCCACTTTGGAAAACTGAACAGAACTTTGAATAAGAATCACAGTGGCTGCAACTTGCTGACTGAACAATTTTATTGTGGAATATTCTGCTGACTGTAAGCTGAGTTGTCTGCTGATTTTTCAACTAAATAACTGAATTAACTAACTTCAGTAGGTTCACAACTTTCTCACAGTAGGCACCACTCCAGGAATAAGGTAAGAGGAATAGATTATGTCAGTTATTTTTGGAGTTAACCGATTAAAATGAAACATGTGATTACAGGAAAATTATATATGATTTTCTGAATAATTGGGCATATGAAAATGATGATTTTGGGGTTTATTTTATATATATATATATATATATATATATATATATATATATATCTGTGTGTGTTTGCATTTGGGAAAACTAAAGTAAGGGTAATCATCTCATTTTTCCTATAAAATCTATATAATGAGTTAAATAAAATTATGGAGATGATAATACCCCTGTTTTCAGCAAAGTATATTTTTTTCGAGTAGTTTATTATATTATGAATTATCACTCAAATCATGTGGCTATGGTAGTTTTAGTATTTTGGTAATGTTTTAGAGTTTTAAATGGTTTCTGTTGCTTGTATGATAGTTGTGGTATCAGAGATTTATTTAAAATAACACTCTGGACCCCAGTTGTGGGTTCAGGGTGTTACATTTCTGGTAGTCAAATCTATTTTAAAATTTTTCCATTGGATAAGTGGGTCTTTAACAGTGAAGTATTCAGTCTTTAATTCTTCATCTAAATGATGACGAAAGAAGATTATAACTTTTGCACGATACTGCAAAGATGCAGTATTTCCATCTAAAATAATGTTTCCCAAGTTCATTGCATTTAGATGGATATCATAATCAAGAATCCATGATAAATAATTGTTGCCTTTGATATCACGGGAAACAAATTCAACTTTGATTAGGTTCGACATCTAAATGAATTAACAATAATAAGGCAATTTAGAAAACAAAATGTAAAAATTGAAATAAAACTGAGATCATAATATAATATCAATTCCATCCTTCTGGGGTACTTAAATATGTTTTTTTAGTAACATTATTTTATTTTTTTCTCAATTTGTACTTTTCAGGAGTATGATTGCAATTTACAATATTAAATTGAGTAATAGTTTACCGTCTCTTCCGAAGGTTAAATATACTACCTCATTTAGAGGATAAACAGTTCACCTCTTTAGAAGGCCGATTTGAATATCTCTTCGGGAGGTTAACTATGTAAATGAGGGATTAAATATATTACCTCTTTGGGAGGTCTATCTCTTCTGGAGATTATATATATATATATATATATATATATATGAAAAATTTAAATATATAATCTCATCAAAAAGTCTATCTCTTTGGGAGATTTAAATATATATAGCCTTTTCAGGAGGACTATCTTACCATCTCTTCTGGAAATTGGTACTCTTTAAACTTTAAAAGATATATTCTCTTCTGGAGAATATTATATTCTTGTGAAGTAAAACTTACAAGAAATAAATAAATTAAATAAGAATTAAAGAAATAACTCAATTGGTTAGAGTCTCATGTTGATAACGTGTTATAAAAGATGCAAGAAATAAATAGAAAAATAAAGAGGCGAGACGAAAATTTTATGTGGTTCGGATATACCTACTCCATGGGCAGATGGAATCAAAAACTTCACCATCTCGGGCGAAATTACAAGAGGATTTGGGACTAAACTTGTACAAAATATCACTTCTGTTTTTATCCCTTGTACAAAATGTCTCTCTTCACTTTATCTCTCCTATTCTCTTATCCTCACTATATATCTACTTACATGGAAGCATCAAATGTGTGTATCCCAAATGAGAAGGGGAGGGTGCCCTTTTATAGGGCAATATGGATAGCTAAGCATTTATTGGGGTGGAAAAAGCGAAGTGGTGGAAGATGGGGCAACATACACATTTTTCATAACAATGTCATCTTATTTTTTTCATTCAAAGTTTTTCCAGTTCCTCTTTATTGAGAGGGATATATGTGTGTATCGTGAAGTCTCCAGACCTGAGCATCTCCTAGGCTTCAGCACTTCACATGCCTTGCCCCTATGTTTCGTTCATGAATTTGAGGCTCGTTGCTACTCATTGTTGTAACATTTTTTTTTTCATTTCCGCAAAATTTGTGTGCCTAGTCCAGTAGATTTATCCATTATTTCACCCCAATTCCCAATAGCAGCATCGCTATGAAAGCCATTATATTTTTTTGTGAAAGGTTTCTTGACTATATTTTGTAAAACAAAACTGTTCCAAAAGAAATAAGAAAAGCATAATGACACGATAGTAGAAGAGAAGTGAGAACGTAGCACCTCACCTTTCGCTTTGGACCTCTTTTATCTTCAAAACAAAATCCATCCACCTCAAATAGAACTTCCAAGCCTTCTTTTACATGATTACCATACATATCAAACATCTGCAGAGCATGCATGGACAAAATATTGAGCAAGTGCAATGAAAAATAAGCATTTGAGATCACATGCATTAAGAGGAAATAAAATAAGATGAGAAAAACAACCCAAAAAAAATTGTATATGATTCTAGCATGAAATTAATTTATCTGTGACTGGCAAATGTGATAACAATTATAAACACAATTTCATGAAAGATAACCATTTAATGAGACACTGGATATAGTGAGAGGGGTTCAGAAAAGGGTCATCACAATTTGCACTGCAACAAGACTATAAACTGCAAATCATTCCAGAAAAATGATGTGCCATACAAGTTGTCAAATAAACTATATCATGTATTAATATTTTCTCATCCAAACAATCTCTTTACAAGCACCACAAGACAAAGTCACATTCTAATATTTGCTATGTCAAAAAAAAGAGAAAAAGGAGAGGAAATCTCATCTAATTTCCACCTATGAAGTGGAATATTGGAGAAACAATCCCATGCATCGAACGATGACTACATCAACGTCTGTCCAAACAGCCAAATCTAATCAAGTTGATGGTTATGTCAATTGCAAATTAAACGATGACTAGATGATGCAGGATGCTCGGCAAATATACCACAATTATATTTTAGGGCTAGTTGTTTTTTGTTGGAATAGGGCATGCATTCTTGGGAAAAGGCAAAATTGAAAAGCAGGCAAACTTTAATTAACACATTTTCACAGAGATTTCTGATATATTAAAGAAGAAAATACGAGGATGAGATAGGTCTATGCAACTGCACCAAGAGCTTCCTAGCACTAACAATTATGTGAAAATGCAATTAGACACTACAGGAAGGAATAAAGCTGAAATTTCTTCCTTTATTGATTTTTTTTATCAAACAAACAAGTCAACAAAATTAGTAAAATAGTCTTGGACTCATGTATGATGCTAGACTCACTAAAAATCAGCCCAAACTTATCTACTTAGGCCCCAAAAAAATAAAAGTTTAACATATTAAGACTAATAATACAGGCATAATACCAAATTAACAAAATTCCTGCTAACACAAAGGCATACCAAAAAAGCTTTACTTTTTGCATCAGTTCTAGCTGCAAATCATACTAGATAACAATATTGGTCATGAAAAATGCATGGCCCATATTGGCAATTGCGTGTTACGTGCTCCGCCAAATCCCAAAACAGAAGTGGCGCAGAACATGCTTCCTCTTAAAGAGCAGGTAATGACTGTCTGAAACAGAGAATGCCTTGTCACAAGCAGTTACCATAGGAGGATCAATATACACTAATGTATATTAAAACGAGGAATAAAAATCTGTAAAAAATGAGATAAACAAAGGACCACTATCAAGTCATTATGAAAAGGCTACAGCTCCATACTAATTTGTATGTAATAAGTAGGGCAGGCCCATCCCCTAGCATCCCAGTTGGGATATGGGTTGTTTTACCCACCAAGTTGTCAATGAAAAGAGAAACGACCAGTATTTATGCTGGGCTACCCAATCCAGATCACACAAAGTGCATTAGTTTTAGTATATATATACTTGTTTAGTGTTAGATGTGTGTGTGTGTGTGTTTTCTTTTAATATATATTCACCTGACAGTATGCCATTCTCTTTTATTTACATATTCACCTGAGGGTGACATTTTCCTTATCAAAGTCTTAAAATTTTGATTTCGAATCAAATTTCGAAGCTCCAAAAGTACAAAAATTTCAACCGAAAATTTGATTTCAATGTCAATTTCAATTTTATTTTTTAAAAATAATGGAAATCAGTAGTTTAGCATGGAATTCTATTATGAAGCTTTAGAAATGATTAATAGACATAATAATGTAAGTTTTAGGACTCTACTATATTACAAGTAAATACATCTAATACTGTGTATGAGGTAGAGAAATTATAATATAATATGTAAGATAATGTACATTAAACATATTTAGTGAATTAGTTAGTTAATACAAATGAAATTCATAAATCATTTAAATATTATTTATTATACAAATAATGATAATTTAGACATGAATGGTTGAATAAAATGTTGTTGTAAGTTTATTTTTTTCATATAATTTCAAAAGTACTTGTAATAATCTTTTGTTTCGATAAAAATAAATAAAATAAATTAAGAGAGAAATTTCACTTCACTACTAAATCTCTCATTTGAATTTCGAGGAAATTTCATTGCTTAGTTCAAATTTCAACAAGTTTCGCTAAAATTTCGAGATTTCAATAAATTTTGGATGATTCATTGAGATTTCCATAGAAATTATGCAAGACATAAATCGACCGCCATTTCAATTTCGAGGGTGACAAAAATTGGAAATTTCGACTAAAATTTCGACCATTTCATGGAAATTTAAGACCATGTTCCTTATAAAACGTCAAAGATAGCAAGGTCACATCTCCTTAAATTTCTACGAAAGCCAATGCACAAAGTTGGCCCCCACCAGGCAAGGCAATCATCCAAATGTAGCAATCAAGTGAAAAAAAACCCACATACATGGATATCTTGAGAGAAATGCCAATTCAATAGAATTCAATAGAATACATGAAAAGATCTTCAATTTTGGTGATAAATAATAACCTCGACATTGCTAACAGAGAAACACTACAATAGACACATGCATATAATCTAATATTCTTTTCATAGAGAAATGTGTATGATAATTACTAAATTGGTCTATTTGGACATTTCTGCAAAAAAATAGCACATGAAATTACAATACCCAAAGCAAGATTCTCAGGAAGTGTATAAATAATAGAAACTATATAGCATCTCCTCAAATTAACAACCACAAAAGCTTGTAATAAAATTTTGGTAAATGAAAATTATGACAAGGCCTCAAGATACCTCAAATATAAAATCCTTAACAACACATCTAGGAAGCAACTGGTTCTCCACTTTGGCTGGTTGGACTGCAACACGTCGTAAAGGTCCAGGAGTAACTGACAAAAAAGCAAAATCAAGAATCCACATAACGAAAAGAAACATAGGGTTCCTAGAAAGACGGTGAAATCAATTTCTTGTACAATAACCTTATGTGCAGAAGCTTTAATAAAGATTCATGATGATCAAAGAACAAGAAACAAATGAATATACCATGACATGGAATGCAAATTGAGAACAACTCATCTTGTGTACAAATAACTAAATTAGCTCCATAATCTGGCCGAATCTTGTCCAAATCACTGCTTTCAATTAGAACATTCTACAGAATTTCAAAGACTCAAGTGAGAAATTATTGTAAATAAGGCAAGTGGATGCAATGACCGCAAGAAGGGAATCAAGATTCAAGAGAAAGAAAATTAATATTTAAATCATACCTTAACTAAGAGCAACAACCTATCAGATGAAAGGCAAAAATTCATTTTGTTTACATTGGCAGGCTTATCGCATTTCAAATCAATTTTGACAATCAAATTTGGAATGGATCTGAATGGAATCCGATTGCCATATACATCATTGCATGTAATTGAGAATGGTGGAAAGCATGAACCAACCCTGTTATTAAGATATCAATAATCAAGAATTGTCAGTTTACTCATAATTGTGGATTTATTTATTTATTTTAAATTTTTTTAAAAAAAAAAAACTATTGAAGATGGAGATGAACAGTTGAAATAAAAAACAAAGAGCATTCTCTTTCATTTATGCCTTGAATGAAAAGACTAAATTACACTCCAGAAAATATGATGAGACTCAAACTATAACCCATTCAAATTTTCAGAGTTGAAAGGGAATATTCCAAGTAAATGTGCCCACATTCTTAAAAGGGACTTTGAGGAGAAGTCGCCCACGTACAGAAAAGCTATATAACGGTGAGAAGCCACAAAAATTACCAAAAAAAAAAATAGAGAAGGCATAAAATTTTAACAACATACACTATGGAGTCAAATATACATAGTAGCTAGTCACTTCCTTTTCCAATGAATTTTCCTTTCCTTTGAAAGCTTTAGAAGGTATAAGAACCTGTGGGGAGAGGGAGAGGGAGAGGGTGAGGGAGAGGGAGAGGGGTAGCCACCTTCATTATAGCTGCAAAGATGAAGTTTTTTTGGAGGATATATGAAAGTTTGGAATAGAAAAAAAAAAATGAAAATAATAAAAGATGAAGTTTTTTTGAAGGATATATGAAGGTTTCAGGATAAATAAAAAATAATGAAGAAGAATTTCATCAATACCTAGCCATTTCCCTTACTGTACTCAACAAGAGTTGTTGCCTGCCTAATTTAGTAAGACAATATAGTGTTGACTCTTCAATTTCACATAGGAAATAGTTATTTACATCTTCAATACTATGTCTAACAAAATAACATACTTCATATGCTTCTTCCATAATACATCTAGAGTGAAGATATCAAAGGCTTTAACCATCTGTATAGCATACTACAGCTAACACTTATGAAAACAGAATGGAATTTATGTATTTCTTGAATTATTTTGTACAGACCAATTTACAATATTTATAATACAATCGGAAGATCTAAATATGAAAATAATCTCCTAAACAAATCTCTCTCAATAATATACAATATATACTTCCCTAAATTACTCCAAGATATACGAAGATACTCAAGATTTCTACACTCCCCCTCAAGTTGAATCATAGATATTGATCATATCTAACTTGCAAATGAAATCATCAAAGCTCTGGCAAGCTAGCCCTTTAGTAAAGATGTCTGCAGTTTGTTCCTTAGTAGGTACATAAGTCAAACAGATGGCTCCTTCTTCAACCTTCTCTTTGATAAAATGTTGGTCCACTTCTACACACTTAGTCCTATCATGCTGAACTGGATTGAGAGAGATACTAATGGCTGGTTTGTTGTCACAATAGAGTTTGATAGGGCATTTCACCGAGATTTGTAAATCTTCCAAGAGTTTTTGTAACCACAGTCCTTCACATATCTCTTGAGCAACTGCCCTGAATTCAGGTTCAGCACTGCTTCAAGCCACTACATTCTGTTTTTTGCTCCTCCAAGTTACCAAATTTCCCTATACAAAGGTGCAATATCCAGTGGTAGACCTTCTATCTTCCACAGATCCTGCCCAATCTGCATCTGTGAAAATTTCTACTTCCTTACTTTCACATTTCTTGAAGAAGAGTCCTTTGCCCGGAGAACCCTTGAGGTACCTAAGGATCTTATGCATAGCATCTAGGTGAATCTTCTTCAGTGAATGCATGTGTTGACTTACCACACTTACCGCAAATGCAATTTCGGGTCTGGTATGCGATAGGTAAATTAGTTTACCAACCAATCTTTGATACCTCTCCTTTTCAACTGGTATTCCGCAGTCTTCGACCCTCTTTACTGCTTCAATCGGGGTTTCACTAGGTTTGCATCCAAGTATACCAGTTTCGGTTAGGAGATCAAGGATATACTTTCGCTGAGAGACTTTGATACCCTTTTTTGATCTAGTAACTTCCATTCCCAAGAAGTACCACATTTATCCCATGTCTTTAACTTCAAACTCAACAGCTACGACTTTCTTTAATCTTTCCATCTACACTGTATCATCTCCAGTTAGGATTATATCATCAACATACACTATCAGAATTGTTTTCTTATCACTTTTAAATTGTTGGAAGAACATAGTGTGATCTGATTGCCCTTGTTGATATCCTTGATTCTTTATCACTTTCGTAAATCTGTCGAACCATGCTCTGGGAGATTGCTTGAGTCCATGCAAGGACTTCTTGAGTTTACATACTTTGTTTTCTTCACCTTTCTTACTGAAACTTAGCGGTATCGTCATGTAGACTTCTTCTTCTAACTCGCCATTTAGAAATGCATTCTTAATGTCGAGTTGCTGTAGTGGCCAATCTAAGCTAGCTGCTAAGGACAGGAGGACCTGAACTGTATTCGATTTTGCCACCGATGCAAATGTCTCTATATAGTCAATGCCATAGGTCTATGTAAACCCTTTTGCAATGAGTCCGACTTTATATCATTCAACTATCCCATCAACTCTATACTTCATTGTGAAGACCCATTTACAACCAACTGGCTTCTTCCCTCTCAACAAATTCATAACGTCCCAAGTTTCATTCTTTTCTAGAGCCCACATTTCCTCCATGACAACTTCCCTCCATTTAGGAATCTCCAAGGCTTCCTGGATATTCTTTGGAATTTTTATCCTGTCAAGGCTAGAAGTAAAAGCACGATATTCGGTAGACAAGCTTTTATAAGACATGTATTTTGACCAGAGATATTGAGTACATTACCTGGTTTGTTTTCTGACTGCAATGCGTAAATTGATGTCATCAGGTACAGGCTTATCAGAAGGGAGCTCATGACCATCTATTACCTGATCGGGATTGGGCGTGGACTCATGGTTGCTCGGAGCTATCACCAGTTCCAACTCTCTTGGTGCCTCAGGCATGAGATTCTCCCTATTCTTTGTGTTTGGCTTTCTTGAGTAAACAAGTATTTCTGTGTTGTTTTGTTTTTCTGCATCTCCCCCTGAGATTAAGTGATCTTTTGTACATGACAGGTCAAGAAATGATGCAATGGTAGACTCAGTGTATGACACAGATTCATCAACAGAAAATTCAAAGAACCGATCTTCACTCCATTTCTCCCCTTGAAAAGAGGGCATAGGGAAGTAAGGAGCTGTTTCAAAGGACGTGACATCAAGGCTAACAAACAATTTTTTTTGTGACAGGATCATAACATTTGTAACCTTTCTGAGTAGGAGAGTAACCAATAAAAACACATTTAAAGGCACGAGGTTCCAATTTATCCCGATTGTGAGTATGAACATGAACAAATGCAGTACATCCAAAGATTTTTAGAGAGAGATTGGAGTGGAGCCGAGTGTTGGGAAACCATTCCCGGAGTTTCTGGAGAGGAGTGGCAAAAGAAAGAACTCGACTAGGCATTCAATTAATGAGATGTGTAGCTATTAAAATGGCATCGCTGCAAAAATATATTTTCATATTTGTAGTGAACATCAATGCCCAAGCTACTTTAAGAATATGCTTATTTTTACATTCAGCAACCCCATTTTGTTGAGAGGTATCCACACAGGAACTTTGATGAACAATTCCATTTTCTCAGAGAAAATGTCCCAAGATATCAGTACGTAAAATTTGAATGTGAGTTTGGAATTGTGTTTGAATCATGGAGTGGAAGCTAGCAAAAATAGAACAGACTTTAATTTTATCTTTCAACAAGCAAACTCAACAAATACAAGTATGATCATCAATAAAAGTAACAAATCATCTCATGTGAGTGCGATTAAGAGAGCGTGAGGGCGCCCATAAATCACTGTGAATCATAGTAAAGGGTTAGGATGGTTTGTATGTGGATTTTGAAAAGGAATTACATTGGTGTTTTGCAAATTCACAAATCTCACCGAAATTCAGAAGACGTTTTATTTGAAAAAGTGGAAGGAAATAAGCGTCTTAGATATTGAAAATTTGGATGACCCATCCTAGAATGCCAAAATAAAATTTCACTATCCCTAGAAGTAGATGCACAATCACAAATAGCAGTTTTACATGTTCACTCACATTTGCCTCCTCAAAGTAGTAGAGTCCCTCACACTACTTAGCACTGCCAATTGTCTTCCTTGATAATAGGTCCTCAAAAACACAATGAGAGGGAATAAATTTAGCAAAACAATTGGAATTCTTAGTCAACTGGCTAATGGATAGAAAGTTGCAAGATAAATTAGGAACATGAAGAACAGACTCTAGTGTGATGAAGTTAGAGAGTCGAATATTCCCTTTGCCTGTGACAGACAAGAGTGATCCATCTGCAATTTTAACTTTCAAATTTCTAGCACAGGGTGAATATGATGAAAAAAGATGAAAGGCATCGATCATGTGGTTAGAAGCACCAGAATCAATAATCCAAGGAGTTTTGGATTTAGAGGTTATATTCAAGGCTTGTAAAAAATTACCTCTTTGGGCTAAAGAACCTGAAGAAATATTTCTCGAATTTGAGATAACCTTTTCATCTTGTGTGTAAAGGCAATCCACAATTGGCTCACTCAAATCACAGTCAATGTGTTGCAGATAAGAACATAGGACCTGGTGCTTATCTCGCCTTCGGATCTTCAAAACGAAGGACCTGCAATCGCCTCTCTTCGTTCACCCAAGAAACTTTGGCACCAAGGAAGGAATCGCGGTCTGACTTGACCCGGTTCTTCAAATCTGAGTCCATGGCAATGGTGTCAAGGGTTGTAGAATGAGTGAAGGGGACGAACATCCACCATCCATTCCTGTGGCGACCGTGATTCTGAGTGTTCACGTAGAGTTTCAGCTCCTTCCTCCTCTGTTCGATCTCATTGGAAACTGCATCAGTAACCTCCACATGATTTGGTTTCGTGGTTCATGAAGAATGTAACGACGAGCGACTTAAGCGAGCAAGTGATGCACGAACAACTAACTGGCGAATAGGTGAGGGTATGGCGACACTGCAATGCGAAGGTATAGCGACACCGTGAGGCGAGAGTTGTCACAAACTCACAAGACTCCGCGAGCGTGTGATGGGCAGTAGTTGGCGACGGCGACAAAAAATGAAGGTATGAAACCCTAACTTGAGAGGTCTTCCCTCTAATGCAGAGATGAGGCGAGTCGCAGACTAAAACTCTGTTGGAGGACCTCGTGAAACTCTGTTGGCGGACCTCGTGAGATTCAGAGGTCATCGAACCTTTACTTTGGCTGGCGGTTTCCGCCATTGATAGCTAGGTTTAATCTCCTAGCTCTGATACCATGAAGAATGGAATTTCTGTATTTCTTGAATTTTTTTGTACAGACCAATTTACAATATTTATAATACAATCGAAAGATCTAAATATGGAAATAATCTCCTAAACAAATCTCTCTCAATAATATCAATATATACTTCCCTAGATTACTCCAAGATATTCGAAGATGCTCAGGATTTCTACAACTTAGTTCTCAAAAGAACTTAAACATAACTACACAATTCTTTAACAATCAAAAGTTCCTTACCATACTATCAATATCGTTGCTTTTGTTTAAGAGGACAGCCCAAAAGCTAGCTAACAGTAGGCCAGGTCCTTATTTAAATACAATTTAATATGTACAACAATATAATAAAATAAATGAATAAAAAGACTCAAATACTCTAAATACAACACCATAACAAATAGTCCAATACTGCTACAATACCATCAAACAGTAATAGCCAGACAACCACATTAACTACCACAATACCTACATACAACATTGTTATGGTAACATATGGAGCACCCAATGTGGTAATTCTGCTCCAAACAATAACTAAGCACATGCGTGCATGCAACCCACAAAAATCTTTTTGAAGTTAGTTACCCTATCATTTGGGGTTAGCTACATGACTTCCTCAGTTGTGTACTTGCGTGATATTACCAGACCCTTGATTCATAATTAATCTTCAATTTTTATTACCTTTCAATGTTTCACAAAAAAACATATGTGCTAATCTATTAGTCTTCAATTTATGTTAATTCTTTCATGAAAAAGTATATTGTACAAATGCCATTGTTTTTTTATTGTATATTTTTATAAATAACTTAAATAATGTTTTGTTTAAGTGATATAATGATTAACTATTCTTAATGATAGTGTTAATGAGAGAGAGAGAGAGAGAGAGAGATAGTCCACTATAACTAAAAATAATGCAGTAAATCCTCTTATGTTGCCTCAGTCCTACTCCTAATCTAAATAAGATTACTAATAAGGAGAAAAAAGGAACCACACAAACTCCTAAGAGGGGGGGGGGGGGGGCAGAGAGAGAGAGAGAGAGAGAGAGAGAGTTCCACTGTAATGAAAATAATGCAGTAAATCCTCTTATGTTGCCTTAGTCCTACAGTCCTGCTCCTAATCTTTCTAGGACTACCATTAAGGAGAAAAAAAGAATCGCAATAAGATACTAAGGGATTGTTTGGAACCACAAACCACTTAAGAAGTGCTAAAATGAAAAAAAAAAATGTGGAATAAGTACGGAACTGGATAAGTTTTGAATATTGTAAGTCCGTTTGGCTGTGTCAAAAAATAACTGGTTTTTCACTATGCATTTACTATGATATCCAAGAGTCTATATTATTATCATATTAATAATAATACTATATTTCAAAATATAATTCATATATTATATCACAAAATAAAATAATAAATTTATGTTAAATATATTTTAAGTTAAAATATTGTAATTAATATAATTCATCATTATTATTCTCTAATTATGGTTTTCCCTGTTTTCCTCTGATTTATGTTTGCAGGTAATTGACATCATTTTGCAGGCAATTTGTTTATGTTTGCTTTGTTTGGTTTTTATTACATTTAGGCATGTTTAGATTATTTTAGTTGGATAATGGTTTTGATTTTATAGTATTGGTTTTGATGCCTGGGATGGTTTTGATGGTTTATTTGTAAATCCCATGTGTTTTGCTTGTAACCACGGTTTTCCTCCGCCATAAGTGAGGGCTATCAATAAAATTGGGGTTTTCGTAAAAATAAAATAAAATAAAAATTATGGTATATTGATGTTTATAATAATATCATTAATTAATGAAAATTCATTATTTTATAATAAAATAATTTTTTTAAATATTAATATAAATTTAATTAAAATTAATTCAAGCATTGTTCACGATCTGGCTCCAAAGTCAGATCTGGCTGCTGCAGCTACTCGCTCCCTCTCAGCAACTCCTTCACGAGCTCTATACCTGACCCCAGCTTCACATGCCTCCAATGACTGATTATCTATAGTAACTTGTTTCCCAGTGAGATATGCGCCTCAAACAGATCTTTTCCAAGCTTCAAGGGCTCATCCTCAACAGCGATAGCTTCCGAACCACAATTCTGGTGGCCTCCTCAAGGGTCTAGTGAAGAAGGGTTGCTGGAAAAGAAAGCCTCACTTGGGAATCTGTTGGAGACATGCTCACTGATGAGCTAGGCTGCACCATTGCAAAGATTACAAAAATGACACCATGTAGGAACACTGACACTTAACAGAAGATCCTAGAGCCTTAAGCCATCTTGGATAGCTTATGAAAAAACTACTCAAAATAAGAGGTTTTTAAAGCACTTTATAGAATAAGCACTTTTTTTAACATGCAAAACAGCACGTCCACAAACCCTGATTTTAGGTAAGTGCTATAAGCATTTTATTCAATTGCTGCCAAATGGGAGCTAAATAGAACAAATAACAATAAATAAATGACCTAAATTTCATTCAAAAAATACCATAGGTATTTTATTTTTAGATTAAAATTGCTCTTTTTATTGTCTTCTACAAGATTTTGATTGACATGAGGTTGGTGCATGTTTTGTAATTTGGCTAAACAAAATTAAATGACAAATTCATACCTTCATTTAATACACCAATTGCTGTTCTAATCATACATAAGGTGAGCGGAGTTCGTTCTTCATTGCCAGTTATTAAAGAAATATTTTTTACCAGCCATAAATATGTGAGCAGCCACAACAAACAACAAAGTAATATTGATAACGTACATGCAATGATAGGTCAAGATATTAACTGAAAAAAGGTACTTAAAATGATCAATAGGAAGACAATGAATAGAAAAATGTTACAGCTATCAATATTAACATACTGTGGGCATAATAAATAACTGCCTCCTTACCATACATTAAATGGTAGATTCTTTTCGCTACCCAAGAGTTCCCACCTTCCAACCTGAGATGATGCCTTGACCGATACTCTCTTTTCACAACTTTTAACAACTGAATTTTTCTAGGAAAAAAAATCAGTGAATAAATAACCAGAGAAGGATTTAGAACCATGTAATAATTCCAAAGGACATAACTAGGTTCAAAAATTATACTTACAACATAAAATGAAAATGTATAAACACCAGCCTTTTGAAATAAATTTGGGAGCTTGGATCCAAGTGGAAGGATATATAAGCCATGGAATCCTTTGCGCGAGGAAGGTGCTATGTGTCCTGAATAAATATGATGGGCCTTTTCTGGAATATCCATAGCTTCATTGATAAACTTAATTTCCACATGCATCTCCAAATGATTGTTAACGATATACTTTTGATCCAAGTTCTTTGCAGCATTAGAAGAAAAGAAACTGACGGGCCGAACAACTGCCACAATTTCATTAGGAGGAACATGTCCAGCATAAACTGAAGGGCCAACAGGTAATACCTAAACAGAAACAAAAGCAGAAAAAAAAAAAAAAATTTCACTTTATTTTAAGATGCTTGAGTGTGGAAAGAAGAAGGCGTTGATGAACCATTTTGTTGCTGAGTACGGAGAAGATGGAGTTTAAGCACATCTTCAAATATTAAGCATAAAGGGCATCCTAGCGTACAAAGGTCCCATGTATGTGGAGTCTGGGGAAGGGGCGGACCACAATTGGTCTATAGTACACAGCCTTACTCTTTTGCAAAAGGCTGTTTCCATGCCTTGAACCAATGACCTCTAGGTCATATGGCAACAACTTTACCATTGCGCCTAGGCTCCCCTTCTTCAAATATTAAGCATAAAGTTTGTGAAAATATAATAAAATTCCAAAAACAACTTTTCTTTTTGGTCTCTTCCTGCAACAAAACTAGGGATAAAGGATCTGTATTTTCCCCATAGATAAAGAGAAAGCTAGAATAAACTGACCGAATCAACATCTAGCTTATGACAATCTTTAGCACTCAATATATCAATTGCAGATGGAGCTTTCTGGCGTTGCCTCTCAACTTGGTAATCCCATTCGGCACTTTCAATAGCTACACACTAATGTTAATTGATCAAGGATCAGAAAACTACATAATGACACTAGTACAGTAAAAAAAATTTTAAAAAAAAGGTACAGAAAAAAAAATAGAAAAACAAATTGGAACAAAAAAGAGCCTTACCTTTCCAGAGTCTATCACACTGATGGGTAAGGACATAGATTCACGAATGTCAACACTGAAGCTTCCATCATTCTCAATAAGGGTGCAGCCACGCTCGTCTGAAAGACCTAGTGGCCTTCCAATACCAATTTAAGCATGTCATCAGTAAACACTACAAATTAGCATACTCAAAATATGACAGTTTAACAATAAGAAAACAAGAATTGTAGAAAATAGAGTACCTGCATATAATTCGAGCTCCCCCTATTCTTAAAGAAAAGTGAAACAGTTTAGCATCATCAAACTAAATGGAGAACAGTGTTTTACAAAAATAAGTGAAGAACCCTACTTGACATGCCATTGACACAGAAAATTTTCAAGGGTATAAAGTATAAACATATCTATCATAATTTCAATGTAAAATTAAGATATTGCAGGTGTCCCAAGGCAATCCTGTCATATACTTAGCAAAATTAAGTCCACTCTGTAAATCAGTAATATGGGTAGGATTTAAGACAAAAAAAGTATGCCATTTTAGAAGAATGATCAACATAAGACTAGGGCTCAAACTCCTCCAACGCCAGCATATGTATACATTACTTACCGCCTGAATCCCCTTGAAATCCCTCAAGCAATATATATTCTAATATAGCATAAATGTTGTTTTTGTGGCATCCAGTACACGCCCCCTTGAGGATCTTAACTTTCTGTCCAGATTTCCATGATATTCCTTTCCTCCTTATAATCCGATGAACCCTGGCAACTACAAGTTGTAATAAACTATAAAATTAGCATATATGAATAATATGATAAATCCCTAGTCAGATACAAACAAAAACTCAAATACTTTAAAGCCCGGACCACTTATATGCTAAGCTAATTTACATAACTGAAAGTAAATAATAATTTAGTATAAGAAAAACTAATCAATGCTCACCATCAGATGAAATGCCAAGCCCTTTTCTGTTTGTTGGTTTGATAACAAGAACTGGCTGGTCCTCACCACAGTCAATTTCTTCATCATAATGATCATGCATTTGGAAAATCCACTCTTGATAGTCCCTTTCCAGTTGTGATAGAGACAATGGTTTCTCATCTTTATAGATTTCAAGGTTGACATCTACAGGTAAAGTTTAAATTATTTGACTAGCAGATTCACAAGGAAAAGACATTGTAATCCAAAGGGACTAAATGACTATACTTCAGCCATTTGAAATGGTCTATCATTACCTTTATCATTCTGAAGAGGCTTATTGCCAAAATTTCTCAGCGCAACAGTATAAGGATGATGATGTGCCAAGTCAGTCTGGAAGACAAAAAAAAAGCATTCATCTATCATCATTTAATAAAAGCAGCAAGATGAATGTAGTTGCAGTATTTCTACAGCTACTGTCCATATAACAGACATGCACTATCTACCACAGTTATTCATATGAACAAGTGAACTAATCCAGTACCCTGAGAAACCAAGATTTTCATAAATATAATCTCCTTTAGGCATCCCAAACTGATAGGAAAAATATGTTGCTCACAAAGTCAAAAACAAATTTTGGTTCAGAAGAAATTCAAAAGACAAAGGAGATAATTATCAAGAAAAAAAAAAGAGTCTCCAATGAGAAATTTCTGGCGGAAAGACGAGTTTTCTGACGAAGCTTTACTAATAATGTATGATGGATTCTGGATGGTTGAGGATGAGTTTCTGGTGGAAAACGAGTCCTCTGATTTCCGACGATGCTTTCTGATAATATGCAAAAGGCTTTGAACAGACAAGGCTAGGTTATTGATGAAAAACGAAAGGTTCCTGGTCTTAGGGATGATGATAGCAGAATTGATCTGTGAGAACCACAGGCCGGCTAGGTTTGAAAAATGAAAGGTTCCTGGTGTTAGTGACGATGATTTCAAATGGTGTCTGTGTTCATGTTTATCTTCTACTGTCCACTCGCTTTCTTTTATTACTTTACCTTTTTCAATTTTTAATATTTTCTCCCTTCACCACCTAGCAGTCTGCTATATTGATCTATTTCACCCTTTGTCTTCCTTTTTCTAATGCATATATCAAACACTAAGAACCTATTATTTGTAGTCAAACTTTTGCCTAGGATAACTCACAATTCTTAATGATAAATGATCTACCCTCCTAATTAAGAAAAAATCTATTTGATTTTTATTTTGTTTATTCATGAAGGTTATTTAAGCGTAACAAAGGCCATAAATATGCATGTAGAACTGGCTGGAAAGAAAATCAAGCAAGCAAATCTCAAGAATTTTGTACCATACAGAGATGTTTCAGAAGTATGGCACCAGCTGCACTATACAATGCACACTACCTGAGAAGACTAAAAATATAAATGCATATGCATATGCATAAATACACACACACACAAACACATATATGTCAAAGAAAATCCCTACCTTGTAAGGTGTTGGATCAAAACCAGCATCAGTATCTGCAACCACAACACTGTTCCACTTAAGGAAAAAGAGAAGGAACACGACGACTTTCATATCATAATATGGTACAAAAGAGTTCACAAATAACCATGCTTGTACATCCTTTATGATATATGATAAACAATGATATGCTAACTTGATAGTTAATAATAAAAAATAAGTTTACTTTACCAATGAAGCATTTGACTCTTAAGCAAGATCTCTTCAGGATTTGAGCTTTGTCTCCTTTCTTAATCCTAGGTTCCATGAAAGGAAGTTGTGCCTGTGGTAAAGCAGAAAATGACAAAATTAGTTGCAGCCCTGCAGGAGTTGTCCAACATCTCAATGTTGGTAAGATACATACAAGGTCTTAAATTTCGATTTCGACACAAATTTCGAAGCTCCAAAAGTATGAAAATTTCGACAGAAATTTCATTTATATTTGAAAAAATAATGAAAATCAATAGTAAAGCATGGAATTCTTTTATGAAGCTTTAGAAATGATTAGTAGACATAATAATGTAAGTTTTAGGACTAATATATTACAAGTAAATACATCTAATACTGTGTATGAGGTAGAGAAGTGTAATATAATATGTGCATCAAACATATTTGTAAGATAATGTACATTAAACATATTTAGTGAATTAGTTAAAAAAAATGAAATTCATAAATCATTTAAATATTACTTATTATAAAAATAATGATAATTTACACATTAATGGTTGAATAAAATGTTGTTGTAAGTTTATTTTTTCATATAATTTCAAAAGCACTTGCAATAATCTTTTGTTACGATAAAAATAAATAAAACAAATTAAGAGAGAAATTTCACTTCACTCCTAAATCTCTCATTTGAATTCTGAGGAAATTTCATTGTATAGTTCAAAATTCTACAAGTTTCACTAAAATTTCGAGATTTTGATGAATTTAGGAAGATTTGTTGAATTTCAACAGAAATTATGCAAGACAGAAATCGACTGCCATTTCGATTTCAAGAGTGACGGAAATAGGAAATTTCGACAATTTTGTGGAATTTTAAGACCATGGATACATGTATTCAAGGCATTGGGAAATAAAAAAGATGCAGACAAAATATAGCAAAACAAACAGAAAAAGTGCAATTTTTTCGCAAAAAATTCTACTTGTTTCATTTTCCTTGGTAATTCACAAGCTGTGTAGGATATCTCAGCCAAGAGAAACTTGAAAAATAAGGAATACATTTGTTTTCCACAACAAATTAAGAGGCCATTTGGTATCATTGTAAAAAATTATACAAATGAAAATCAGAAATAGAAACTAAAAACCAGAAACCAGCAACCAGTTTGGTTAATATTTATAAATTTAAAACAAAGTTAAAAACTTAATTAAAAAATGGTCATTTTTTTCTTCAAATCAAATAATCTTATAAAATATGATTAAAATAATAAAATTGCAAAATAACACATTAAAAAAATAAAATTTATTATAATTACTTTAGTTAATTCTTATACTTGCAAATTTTACTTTACAATAAAAATTTTATTAGACATGACAACTGAAAAATAGAAAAATATATTGCATTGGGTTTATTATTATTTTTTGAAATATATGCATATTTTTATTTTAATTATATTTAAATTCAAATGATCATTTTATTTTTATTTTTATTTAAAAGTGCAAAATGAATGATTTAATCCAAAAAAAATATAATCTAGATATTAAAGTTTTAGGCAGCAGGTTGCCAAAACAATTGAAAGCCATAAAATCTGGTTTTTAGTTTTTTTGCAAACTGAAAATTGACAAAGGAAACAGAAAACTGGAAGCATAAACAAATGCATTTTTATAATTTATTTCTTTATTGTGCAGAAACATAAACAAAAAACAAAAAACAACAATGATACCAAACAGACCCTAAAGTAGCCATCTATATTTTTTTCCATAGAAAAAAATGGGATTTCATTACAGAAGGATGTATAAAAAAGAGAATAAGGCATCCACCAACAGGAAAAAGAAAACATAAAAGAAGTAAACTAGAGTCCAAATAAGACCACCTTCCAATCTCGCTGAAGGTCCAAAAAAGACACACCCCCCCCCCCCCGGGGCCCTTAAAACAGCCTGCTGCAAAGGAGCAGAGAGAAGCAAAGACAAGAGATCTTCACTAAACAAATATGAGCCCCTTTTCCACCCAAAGCACACAAATCCTCCAAGTGAAAGAACAGTGCAACACACGAGAGAGAGAGAGAGAGAGAGAGAGAGAGGAGGTGGAGGAGAAGATTCTGAGATATCCAAACACAAGATGCAAGAATCTGGAGATAACACTTTCAAAGACCTCCCACTGTCCAAATAGCAATCCAATGGTCCATGGCAGCCAGAATAGGAGAGAGAATTCCTTGAAAGGCTTTTCTATTCCACACGGCCAAGAAAATAGCAAAGGGGAATGAGGGAGAAAGATCTTCTCCCTTTCTCATTAGATCTGATCCCCTTCCAAGCCACAGTTCACCTCCCACTGTAGCTGCAGTGACCCATTTCTAATTTACAATGGAGATGGCTAAGTTCGACAATTTCTTGGTGCATGAACAATACACGATCAACCGATTCCTCCTACTTCAAACATAAAAAGCATCTATTGATAAGAGTGATAATTTTTTTTCTATAGTAAGGATCTTTCCAAGAGTAGCTTCCCATGTGAAAAAAGCAACCTTTAAAAAGGCTGCTGTTTCCCAAATCAGCTTCCAAGGGAAGTTAGTGTTGCTCCCTGCTAGGGAACTAAGGTGTTAGCTGATAGTGAAGTTCTCATCTTTCCTCAAAACCCATTAGGGCCCATAGGAACAGGCATCATAATGAGACTGATAGAGATTGCTGAAAAAATCTGTAAAAATATCAAGTTCCCAATCAAAAGCATTTCTATTAAAAGGACTATCCCAAACAATCCTTGACTAGTGAACTCCAAGTGTTGGCTAATAAGGGCATCTTTGTTACTCGCAAGTCTGAAAATGGAAGGGAAATAGGAGCTGAGTTGTGAATTCCCACACCAAATATCATGCCAAAAGAAAACATCAGCTCCATTCCCACAAGGAAATAGATGAGAAAAGAAATTTCTCCCATCCCCTTCTGATATATCTCCAAACAGTTGTACCATGAGCTTCCTTTAAAACTTTTGAGGTCCAACCATTCTGATAATTGATAAAGACCATACTTGGCAGCAATGACATCCCTCCAAAGTTGGCTTTTCTCAGTCATGAATCTCCAAAGCCATTTCCCAAGAGGGCCTTATTAAAGATAACAAGGGATCTAAGGCCAAGGCCAACCTTTTATAAAAGTTGTTTGACCACCCCCCATTTAACAAGATGATATTTGAAAACCTCACTGTGACCCCCCAAAGGAATCTTCTATGGAGACCCACTAATCTCTTGGCCACTGTACCAGGGATAAGGAAAAGAGATAAGTAAACCACAGATTGGACAGAGAAATTTTAATGAGAGTCTACCACCTTTTGACAAAAGTTCCTTTTCCAATCAGTGAGTTTCTTTCGAACCTGTCAACAATGGGATCCCAAACACCCTTGTACTTAAACTTTGCTCCCAAAGGGAGGCAAAGATAGGCAATAGGGAAGGCACCAAGTTTACAGCTGAGGATGCCTGCAAGTAAGGACCACAACTGCCAGTCACAATGGAATGATTTCACTTTTGCCAAAATTTACTTTCAAGCCCGAAACTGCTTCAAAACAGAGGAAGATGCATCTAAGGTTAAGAATTTGCTTCGGCTCATCCTCACAAAAGATGATAGTGTGATATGGTTGCTCTTGGATTATTTATAGGGTAACTTGGCAGATGCCTTAACTGAGACCAGTACCTTTGGAAGCCTTTAGATAATCCTGTATTATTTAAGATACAAGCAACCTTCCTAAGTCACTAGATTGCATCTTTTCATATCTCCAAGATCATTGCAAGTGTTAGTTCAGGTTTTCTTAACACCCCCCCCCCCCCCACGCAATTGGATGTTTGTAAAGTTTCTCACGCTAAAATTTACTACAACCTGAGAGTTGAATAATTTTTTGATAAACAAAAAAATAAGTTAGGTAGAAAAAGGAGGAATTACAACCTAGATGAAGATAGGAAATCTTCAAAAAAGGAGAAAAAAAAAAAAAGAAAAATTAACCAAGAAAACCCCTTTCAAACCCTTTCCATTGTAGTTCATCGAGTAGTTTAGATTAGCTAGTTCTCTCTGGCCCTTCTTTGCATTTCTTTTGTAAAAATCAAAACGAACTTCATTAACTCTAGGATTAGACAATCGTAAAACCATCTCATCCATCAATTGTTGTGTCCTTCCCAGAAATCTCCTCCACATGGGTAGGCAAAATTCCATCCTTATATAGCTAATTATCCATACCACCACCCTCAAAAATAGGAATCCCCTCCAAACCTTTTATCAGAGATTCAATAAATCCCAAAGTAAATCAAAAGAGTTGGAACTGTTGGGGTTTGTCCCACATCGGTTGTGGAAGGGACTTGGTAGTCAGTTTTTAAGTGTGACGGAAAGCCTCACCCCATAAGCTAGCTTTTGAGGTTGACAAGGCCCTAGACAACAGGAACCATATCCATATTTCTCCCAAATTTCATCCTTAAGCATCACCCCCCCCCCCCCTCTCCCATCACAGTCAAACTCACTAAGGACTTCACTATCATTACCTGAGAGATCCCCCATTTCTTGTTCTTCTTCCATTTGCTTTCCCTCACACTAGTTGCAGCCCACTGAACACTTGGATTTTCAACAATAGATAACTTTCCTTCTAAATCTCTTCTTAAAAACCTTGGTACTTTTCTACTAGAAGATCCTCTCTTCTCCCCAATTTTTTCCTTCATTCCCACAACCACTTGAACAACCTTCCGAGCATTTTGGCCCCTAAATTATCTCACTCCCATACCAAAAAATTTCACTCCAAAACCATCATTTTTCCCTACCTGAAAGGTGAATAATGCATAATAAAATCTCTCCACTGGTAGGTGTAACAAATACAAAATGACCATGACAAGCTGAATCTTCATCCTACAAAATCATGTGAGTGACAGGCAAGTATTTTCATGCAAATTAATAATTTATACAAAAATTTAGGTCTTGTACATGCATATTTCCCTCGTGTCACTACATGTATGATATTGTACTTCAAAGACAATGTAGCATATAATAATGAAGGGTAAAAACATCCCTTGAGTTTTTTGAATATGACACTCCATCCCCTGAGTTTTTGAAAACTAACAACCCCCCATTCCCCTTGAAGTTTAATTATACGAACAAAAAGAACCTTCTGTTACTCAATAGCTAGTTAACTGTTAAGTTCAAATGAAAAAAATGATGTTTCACCTTAATAAATTGCCATTTTTTACCTTTTCATTCAATTGTACTAAGATAAATTAGAAAAATGACATCAATTAAATAAATTAATTTAAGAAAATTGGTAAATTAAATATAATATTTTGAAAATCAAATTGCTAAACTAATCATACGTCTAACCAGTTTTTGGGTTGACTAGCCCAACTAGTCCTAATTTGAGTCAACTAATTGACACAAGTATGACATCATAACTATATCATTATTTAAAAATTTTTAAAATATCTGAAAAGGAAAAAAAAAAAAAAAAGAATAATGATAACAAATCATAAAAAAAAAAATTAAAATAAATAAAATATAGCTAAATATTTTTAAATTGTAATAACTAATAACTAATAATTTATAAATATATTGCTAGAAAAATATAGATAAAAATTAAAAACGCAAAGTTCAAACTTCAGAATTAAAATCATAGAACAAATGTTAGTCCTTTTGTGTATAAAATATAAAAATAAATGAATAAAAAAAGCAACTCAAATTTACATTAATTGATTGAGCCTACAGTTTGGGTCAGTTTATCCAGGTCAGCTGGTTAATTTACAGTTTTTTCTCAATTTTATTAATACTTCATTTTTCATATATTTTAATTTTTTTTGAAATAATAATTTATGTTATTATGCTAATGTCAATGGGTCGAGTCAATAAATTAATATCATTTTCCTATCACAATTGAATGAAGAGGGGGGGGGGGGAGGGGAGGTAATTATATTGGATAAAATTCAATTTTCTATATATGCTTAATGGTTGACTAACGGAAGGTTCACTTTGTCAATAAAACTAAATCTCAGGGGGTTTTTTGCTAGTTGTCAAAAACTGAGGGGGTGCAGTGTTACATTTTGAAAACTCAGAGGGTGTTGCTGAATTTTACCCAAATATAAATTATGAAACTCCAGACTGTGAATATAGGATATAGGAAAAGAAACTAAATATTAAATACAACAGGACAGTGGTGGTTCCTAAAGTTAACTGTAAACTGAAAAGCAATACTTGGACAAGAAAAACAGAAAATTAGGCAACTCACCCATCGAGCATCTGGAAGTAGACGACCTAGCCGTCGAATAGATACGCGACTAAATGTTTCATAGCTTTCTGAAATTCCAAGTCCTTCAGCATCTAACTTTTCCAAAATCCTCTCAATACTCTCTTTACCCTACTCTTGAGCAAATCACGAAACCCATCCACCCCCCACCATGCCTCACACAAATAAGTTTCTTTACCACTATAAACAATTCCAAAATTTCAAAAGCAGATGAAAACAGAAAGGGAAAAAAAAAGAGTTATCTTGCCTCCACAATAGGAAAATAAACACACTTCAAGCATGCATGAGCCTTCTGGAGACCTTTAAAACAGGGGAAATTTGTTAGTCTTAAAAACCATAAAGCTATCAAATCTGGCATTTCATTTACATCAAATTTGTCAAGGTTGCTCACATAAAATAATTAACTAAAAAAGAAATGGAAAGGAAACAAAAGGTCCTGTCTTTCCACTATAACATAAATAATAATAAAACAAGAAAGAATTTACAGATTACTAACCTGAACCTCTAGTTGCAGTATTGTCCTTCTTACAGTCAAAACGAAGTTGTAGAACAAATTCAGGACCATTACAAGAGTGCAAGTTTGTTGTTGCAATCTCCCCACTTTCAATTTCAGCTAAATCAATGCCATTGACCTGGGAAAGCATTAACTTATTCTTCAGAATTCTCATGGCATTTACTACTTAAAACACTTGACACACTAAAGCATAAATATGACTACACAAGCTGTCCACCGCACACCCACAACCCTACACATGGAGAAAGAAAGCGAGAGAGAATAAATAAAAGGGGCGCTTCACCCGGGGGGGGGATGGCATTTGAAATGCACATGAAGATAAATACACAATATTCTGAGAAAATGGCATAAAATATAACTGGTTGAGCTTATCATTCAACATTACGAAAAAAGGCAAAAGTATAAAGTTCATGGAAATAAATTAAACAATGGAGAAAAACAAATGGATTATATGGTTCCTAGCGCAAACATGGAATATGAAAAAAAAAAAAAGTCAGGGTAAATAGAAATTTTAATTATTTCATTTCACCCTTACCCCATTCTATTAAATATGTTGTTGCATGGCAACCCATAGTGAAAACAAAGGGATCACCAAAGTGAGCCTTTACATCTAAGCTTCAGTGTTTAAAACTTGTAATTTCTTAGATAAATAGGGAGACAAAGACAGGGAGAATTTATTTCTTAGTGGACTCTGATATATATATATATATATAAAAATTAAAAAACAGGCACTACACATCCCCTTTTACATATTAAAAAAAGAAAAATGTAATACCTAGTGCGTAAGGCTCTCATGCCAATTGGGGGTATGGAGAAGGCAAGATGTGCGAAGTCTTACCAGCATGCTTGGAGGAATTGTTTCAATGATTTGAACTTCTAACCTTTAGGTCTTGGATATAACACCCTTAACATTGAATCCAGGCTCGACCCATCCTTTTACATACATACATACATACATACATACATATATATATATATATATATATATAATTAAAAAAAGGCAAAATTTATTTTGAATGAAATTTTCTTCTACGAGGAAAAAAAAAATACAATTTTCAGATGCAAAGAGACAACAGTTTCCCAGAGCAAATTGAAAGAACATCATAACTGATAATAAAACATCTAAAATACAGTGGTAATGATAAGAAGAGAATATTAATATAAAGAACAATTGGGAAAATTTCAAAACATAAAAAACCAATCTAGTAACAAGTAAGACCTGAAACTCAATAGGCATGATTGTCTTGCCTTTGCTGGATACATCATCACACTGCAAAACACAGAAGCACCCCATAATGAAACAAATATACTTTTATGAAAATAATGATGATGTTAACAACATTCAACCAAAGGAAACAAGAGATTTCAAAAAAAAATGTAGATACTTTGACCTTTGACCCACAGGTTCTCTCAAAGGCTGCATGATGCAGGAGAAGAAGGGGCAACTATGGGATGATGAGGAGATAATAGAGGAACATGAGAGAGAGAGAGAGAGAGAGAGAGAGAGAGAGAGAGAGCGAGAGGAAAGGGACGCAAGAGAAGGGTAACAACTACCCTCTCAAGGGATCACCGAACCCACAAGCCACACACAAAAACACAACTCAGTTCATAGTCTCACTTAGCTTAAAAATTTATTATGACAAAGACTTCACAAGATAAAAACTAGAAATAAACAAAATTGCAATAACAAGATTCCACAATCTGTCACTATGTCCGTTTATTTTTTCTTTTTCTCAATAAACATTCAAACTCCGCCTGTGATGCACTTAATTTCCTAATCTTTTCACACACAGCCGATCCCAATCCCAGGTAAAGGAGGATGGTTGCGTTAGGTAGCTGACAGCCAGCGTAAAATTTCTCAGATGACTATGATATGAATCCTTGCCAAATATTTGATGGGGCATCCCCTACGAGTGACGCGTTGCACTTGTACCACTCGAGTGTAGCAAAAAGTAGGTGAGGGTGGGCTAGGTCGTCGCACCGAAGCGATGCGCCATGTTGGAACCCACGTATAGTGTCCAATAGGCGAGGGTTCCTACATCATTTTGGACGTGGGTAGATAAAGAAGTTAGTGTAGGAAAGTAGGATTAGATTAGCTACTTGGAATATAGGGACACTTACAGGTAAAAACATGGAAATTGTGGACACAATAAATAGAAGAAGAATTAATATAATTCAAAAAACTAAGTGGGGGAGAAAGTTAGAAAAATTGATAAATCAGGAATTAAACTTTGGTACACTAGAAAAGAAAAACATAAGAATGGAGTAGGACCAGGATTTAAAGAAAGATGGTGAGGTTACTTTAGTAAGTTGTTTAATGAAAATCAAATAGAAGGCTTAAACTTAGATTTGACAAATGAGGAAAAGACTAAAAATAAGAGATTTATTCGCAAAATTAGAGTTAACAAAGTTAAGTTTGCACTAAAAAAAATGAAAAATGGGAAGGCTATAGGACCAGATAACATCCAAATTGATGTTTGGAAATGCTTAGGTGATAATAGAATTATATGGTTAACTAATTTATTTAATGCAATTATAAAAGCTAAGAAAATGCCAGATGAAAAGAGGAAAAACACTTTAATACCTATATACAAAAATAAAGGTGATATTCAAAATTGTAGTAATTATCGTGGAATTAAACTTATGAGTCATAGGATGAAACCATGGGAAAGGTTAGTTGAAGATTAAGGTTAGAAACGAATGCCTCAAAAAATCAATTTGGTTTTATGCGTGAGAGATCTACTGCAGAAGCTATATATCTTTTAAGAAAATTAATGGAAAAGTTTAGGGAAAAGAAGAAGGACTTGCATATGGTATTTATTGACCTAGAGAAAGCATATGATAGGATACCTAGGGAAATTCTATGGTGGGTTTTAGAAAAAAAGGATGTATGTAGTAGGTATACTGATGTCAAGGATATGTACGATGGAGTAATGACTAGTGTAAGGACTATAGATGGAGAAACTAGAGAATTCCCAATCACCATAGGCGTACATCAAGGATCTGCTTTGAGCCTTTATTTTTTTGCTTTAGTGATGGACCAACTGACTAAGAGTATTCAAAGTGAGGTTCCATGGTGTATATTGTTTGCAGATGATATTGTATTAATTGATGAAACTAGGGGTGGAGTGGAGGCTGATTTAGAATTATAGAGAGAAGTTTTGGAATCTAGAGGCTTTAGGATAAATAGAAATAAGACTAAATATATGAAATGTAATTTTAGCAATAATAGGAGGAATATTAGAGACAAAGTTAAACTTGATGATGAAGAAATAAATAACACTTGTAGATTTCGATACCTTGGATCAATTATGCAAGTTGAAGGAGAAATTGAAAATGATGTAATGCATAGAATTAAAGCAAGTAGGGTAAAATGGAGAAGTGTTTCAAGTGTGTTTTGTGATCGTAGAATACCCTTAAAATTAAAATAGAAGTTTTATAGGACAACTATAAGACTAGTTATGCTATATGGATCAGAGTATTGGGCGACAAAGAAATAGAATATCTAAAAAGTAAAAGTGGCCAAGATGAGAATGCTTAGATGGATGAGTGGTATAACACTGAAAGATAAATTAAGGAATGAACAAATTTAAGATAAGTTAGGTGTAACTCCTACAAAAGATAAGATAAGGGAGGGACGACTCAGATGGTATGGAAACTTGCAATATAGGTCACAAAGTGTGCCATAAAGGAAGAGTGAGCTAGTTACTCTAAGGGGCAGTGAAAGGGGCAAGGGGAGACCTAAAATAACTTGAAAGGAGATAGTGAATAAGGAATCAACTGCCCTGAATCTATCAAAATAAATGGTCCATGATTGCATAAATTAGCGGAAAAGGATTTATATAGCCAACCCCACCTAGTGGGACTTAAGGCTTGGTTTTATTGTTGTTGTTGTTGTTGTTTTAATAAACATTTAAAAAAAAAAAGAAGCTAAATTCAATTCACAAGTAGCATCCCGCCAAATTCCATAAGAAGGCCTCCTCAAGTCGCTGAATGTGAGAGGGTTATATCATCTTTTTCCACTATTCTCCCCAATCCGAGCAACATCTCTGAAAATCGATCTTCTTGTCATTGTTCTTTCTTGAACTCAATCTTGTCTCCACAAAATGAGCTAAATAATTAAGGGTATCTGCAATGTTAACTGACAAGTGTTTTTCATTGATGTAATATCGAAATGTGACTCGCATTAAATCATCCATGCAATAAAATTCACTAAGCTTGGATTTGCTAAACCAGAGTTTAGTCCTAGCGAAGAGTTATTTGTATATGGGAAAGCACCAATTACCAGTTAAGTTGGCATCTGCAGCACTATATTATCATTCTCAACTACCATATAACTTATTTCATGTGAATAAAAGTCTACTGTTAAATCAAATTATACAAACTTCGTGACATCATTTTATTTTTTACTTGGTAAATCCATTGGCATCAAAAGACTTCATGATGGATTCTTCAACAAAAATATTTACATTAAGCGTGTCATACACATGAGCACTAGAATTGCAAACAATTTCTAAACCAACCTAAATGACAATATTTTGGTTGTGAACCTGAATTAGTCTATGAAGCTCCCTTGAACCACCAAACTTTCAACCTTGTATCACTTGAGACAACCTTTGAGTGCTGTGCAACAGCTTTTTAGTAAATATCTATTAACAACACTCAAGAATGAAGCTACACTCAATATAAAGGGGGCTATTCTTTTGAACATATATAATGTTAAAAATTGAAATATCAAAGTTTTTATCTCATATATTTCATTGTGTTTGACCCATTTACCCCAAACAAACTACTCCCTAACATCAATCCATTTGTTTTGGATATCTTCCATTAAAGAAGCATAAATAGCCGATAGTGTGTTCCCTTCCCCATTAAATACTAACCATATAATTACATTATCATTATTGAAAACGTGTGGGTTAATTGTAGTCCCCTCCCCCCCCCCCCCCTTTTTGGAGGTCGGCTCTAGTGCTAAAAAAAAAAAATTCATAGCTTTGCCACACATGCAACTCACGCTTAAAAAAAGTTAGGTTCCAAAAAATTATTTTAGTACACATGAGCTAGACTTGGAGCACACTGCTTAGAGAAACTAAGACCACACATTCCATTGAATACTGAATGAATACAAGAAACAACACCAACAGCAACCAAGCCTCAAGTCTCACCAGGTGGGGTTGGCAACATTAATCCTTTCCCGCCAATTTACATGATCATGGGCAATTTCCTCTGACAATTTAAAGGCTATTAAACCCTACTATCTTATTCCAAGTAGATTAGGCTTACCCTTAACCCTTTTTTTTAATAGGTGAAGGAAACTTAATTGAAAAGGCATCAAGGGGATGCCGACCCATGGTACAGTAAGTCGAGCAACTTGAAGGGTGTCACACAACTCAAATATTACATCACAATCACTGACAACAGTCCCACTATGCCAGCTATTGACCGCGGTAAACCAATGCTCTTTGCCAATCTATATTGCTGAGGTTAAATTTTTAAACACTTGCATATTCCTCTCTTTCCAAATGAACCAGAAAATAGCAAGGGGAATGAGGGACATAGCCTTTCTCTACTCCTTTGTCGCCTGAATCCCTTTCTTGTCCCAGAGTTCCCCTCCCACAGAGTTAGCAATAAGCCACCATTGTCCGATTAGAGACAATGCCATGTTCCAGAGATTCCTGGTCCAAGTGCAATGAAGAAGGATGTGCTTGACAAATTCTATCTCAGTCGTGCTGACGTAGAACAAGAAGTAAGACCTAAGGAAGATACTAGAAAAAATTAAGAGCTGGGTTAAGGAATTGCGGGGTTAAGTTAGTAGTTTATTATGTGTGTTTAGTGTTAATAAGTATAGGATTATGTGCATTTGGGGGTTGTTTGTAATATCAATGTAAAGTAAGGGTATGTTTGTAATGTAATGTAGTTTCAGGGATTTATGTGTAATTTCATGTAAAGATGCGTTTTTATAAATAGTGTATGAAAGCCATGTTGTAGACTTGTAGACAGTTGTTGATGAATTTGAATTGAATTGAAAGTGAGTTTCCCCCTTGGTATCTCCTCTCTCCTTGCTTCCCCTTCTTTCATCTCTTCTAATTTCTCCATGGCTGTAGAACCTTGATGCAGCCCCTGCATCACATGAAAAGGGGACATCTATTGGCAACTAACAGACCCCTTCTTTGCAAATTATCTAGAGTTAAAGTATTAGCATGGGTTGCCTCCAATGCAAGGAAGGCAACTTTTGTGGGGACAGTTGTCTTCCAAGTCTAAGTCCAAGGGAAATTAAATATGTTTTGAGTCCAAAGGGAAGAGCTTCCTATAGAAGGATCTGGCAGTTAAGATCCCCTCCTCATCTAAGGCCCAAACAAGAGGGTTAGTACTATTATGGTGGTGAAAGCTGTAGAGAAAGTTGTAAAAGTCTGTGAGCTCTCCAAATTCCTAAGGAAGGGGATGCTCCAAAAGAAAAGAGCCCCTAATCTAAGGTTTGAATATGTTAACTGACTCGGGCCAAGTTGTAAATGGCTAAAAATAAGACACTATAGAGCTTCTTGATCGTCCCACAAATCATGCCAAAAATAAATGTTGTACCCATTCCCCACCTGAATCAAATACCAGAAGCGAAATTATTCCAACCTTTCCTAATGAAATTCCACACCCCTACACACCATGTGATCCTTAGCTAGCATGGGAGATCTCATCGTTATGTTCAAGCCCATATTTCACAGCAATGAATGCCCGCCAAAGGTGGTCTTTCTCAATCATGAATCTCCACAACCATTTCCCTAACAGGGATTTATTGAA